>NW_015387088.1:666228-678051 GCF_001527695.2 Protobothrops mucrosquamatus
TGAGATATTGGAACACTGCTATCATGTCCCCCCTCGTCCTTCTCTTCGTTAAACTAGACATACCCAATTCCAGCAACTGTTCCTTATATGTTTTAGCCTCCAGTCCCCTAATCATCTTTGTTGCTCTTCTCTGTACTCTTTCTAGAGTCTCAACATCTTTTTTACATCGTGGTGACCAAAACTGGATGCAGTATTCCAAATGTGGCCTTACCAAGGCATTGTAAAGTGGTATTAATACTTTGCGTGATCTTGATTCTATCCCTCTGTTAATGCAGCCTAGCACTGTGTTGGCTTTTTTGACAGCTGCAGCACACTGCTGGCTCATATTTAAATGATTGTCCACTAGGACACTTTAAAAAAACACTTTTTAAATTCTTATTTAAAAAGTGATTTTCTAGTTTACTTTGAAGTGTGAGGGAGAAATGCTAAGAATGAGACTGAACTCTGGTATGGTATATTACATTATGCCATTATCATGGTATCAGAAGGTTATGAGAGTCTGGATGAAGAACAACAGATTTCAGCAGAACTGTGGCAAGACTGACTGTCTTTGGGTTGTGAGGTCTGTTATATCTAGGACTATGCCAGAGGTCCCCAACCTTTTGGGCACCAGGGACCGGTGCCATGGAGAAAGATTTTTCCGGAGACCAGAGGGGGTGTGGTTTTGAATACTGCCTGCATCCCAAGGATGGAGCTTTGCTTGTTTGTACGGCTTCTGGGTCCAGTTCAAGGTACTAGTTTTGATCTATAAAGCCCTTCATAGCATGCAGCCAGGTTATTTGAGGGACCTCTTCTCACCAATTACATCTGTTCATTGCATCAGATCTAGCAAGAGAACCATATTGTGGGTCCTGTCTCTCAAGGACTACACTTGGTGGATCTGAGGAAGTGGTGTGTGTGTGTGTGTGTAATATTACATATTTACATTACATTACATTACATTACATTACATTACATTACATTACAAATGTAATGTAATGTAATGTAATGTACATATTTTAACGAAAGAGTGGGAGTACCTACCAGACACAGAAGGAGTTAGAACCAAGGAGATGGTCTCGAGACCCTTAAACTCCCAAGACATGTCATAGAATCAACAAGAGTCGTGTCGTGAGAAAACCTGTCTCTTGAGAATAGGGATTAACAGTGTGGAAAGACATTAATGACCAATTGATTAACATGTCTTCGAATTGCCTTGATTTTAGCCTCTAACTTCATTTTTCGGGAGAGGGGGGTTGGGTTGTAATGTACTACTGTTGTTTTTGATTGTGTAGCCAAACATATCCAAGATTACAGCAGCTGTAGCATATATCAGTTCATTGGTTTGAATTATTGTGGTAGTAGGGATTGTTGTGAAGCATCTGCTGATATCTTCTAGCATACTATCTGATGGTATTTTTCTGCTGAGCATTGATAATTATTTTCAACAGTTGATTGCAACTACTTTATCCATTATCTTATGCTTCATGTGTGCTCTGTAAAGGAGATGGTGGTAGTGACATTCCAACTTCAGATGTTGGCAGTTCGGCAGTTTGAAAGCCATGAGCATGAGCTGCAGGATGAAATGAGTTCCCATCAACTTGTCCCAACATCTGCCAACCTAGCAGTTCAAAAGATGCAAAAGCAAGTAGATAAATAAATACCACTTTGGTGGGAAAATAATAGGGACATGAAAGGAGCCCCTTGGGTATCAATTGAGCAATATTTAGTTTGGGAACTGAGTTTTATTTATGGCTTGTTTATAAGATTATGGAGAAGAAAAGTTAAATATTACCTTTTCTATAACTAAAGAACCATACATAGGGAGAATGATGTACATATGTGGAGAGAGAAAGAAAGACTGTGTGGAGTAATGGTAACTGTACTGTAATATTTTAATGATCTGTTACTACATCTTGTAAATTAATACTTGATGTTACAGATTCCATGATAACTGCATATATTTAACTTATAATATCTCCAAGGAACTATTTGTAAACTGGAAAGTATTTAGGCAGCTGCCTGTTTGTTTGTTTGTTTGTTTAACAACTTCAGGAAGTTCCTTCTTCTCTCTCATACTGGGTTCCTCACTACATTTTGGGCCTCAGTATTTGCGTTACCCTGACTGATAGGACTAATGGAGCAGAATTAGGTGAGGTATTTAGCTCTATCCATTAGCAAACATTGTTTTCCTCTTTAGACTTGGCCAGCCATCATGTCATTTTGTTAACATTATGTTACGTGGGAGGCAAAATGACAGAATACAAGCTTCAGTGTAATTTAGCCTTTCAATCACTGCTGTAGCCTGCATGAACACACAGCTCCTGCTGCTAGCTTTCTAGAATTTCTTAGCCCATTTCATTTCTTACTACTGTGCAATGGATGATGATTTACTGCTGAACAATGAACTGTTTTCATCACAATTTGCCCTGTAGAAATTTTCTTTTAATGTTTATATTTTTACTCTGTAAAGTAACTGCCCTCTTATAGTCAGGTTTTCCCTCTGGCCTAGTTGATGAGTTACCTTTCCTACCTTCATGCTTCACTTCATTTCTTGATAATAAATTATAGAGCGTATAATAAACCTTGTCCTGTAACTTCCTAGCATTTCACTATCTTTGCTCATATAACCTTTAACAGGGCCAACAAAACTGAGTAATTCAACTATGAGACCTCAAAAAAAAATGACCCTGTTGCCTCAAGTCATCTGCAAGCCATTGGAAGGATGGAAGGATCCAATTTTGTGGAACTAGTTCTATTTGATTTTTCTGTAGGTTAGTTATTTTGATGTATTTTACCTGTGATGTATTTCTCAGCTGAAAACAGTTCACCCTTATCACTTCCTATTATAAACTTTGAGAAGCAGCCCAAATACATCAGGTCCCTCTAAATAAAACTTGGACAGGTAACTAAAATCATGGCAACTGAACCAAATTTTCATTTTGACTGAAGAAGTTGCTTGGATGAGTAATGAAACGTCTCAGTTTTAATAAACTGGTCCAGTTGCCACGATTTAATCTTTTTAGATACTTTTGTCCTGGAGACTGAGTCTTCATTTACATGTTGCTTTTTGTTTTGGGGAGAAACACCCTGCAGTCTTTATGGCAAGAATGCGTTCATTCCAACGACTCTCTAACTCTTTGCCTACCCAAACTTTTCATTTTGACTGAAGACATTACTTGGATGAGTAACAAAATGTTTCAGTTTTGATAAACTTTGGTCTAGTTGCCATGATTTAACTTTTAGATACTTTTGGCCTGAAGACTGAGTCTTCATTTATATGTTTAGAGAGATAGCCATATTTGATTGTTCCACCAAAGTCAAGGAAGAGTAGCAAATATAATGTAGGTCTTCATCTGTTACATTTGATACCTGATTATCAGTAACAGATAAATCAAAATTCAGGACCAGGACATCTTCAGTTTTATTTATTTAAAATATTGGAAACATAATAAAGACATTTAATTGCATCTAACATTGTGTTTTGACAAGAATTGTTTTGCTATGGTTTTGTAGTGATATTCCTCTTCAGTGGTTTTTTTCCAAGCTTAGCAATTTCCAGAGGAGTAGACTTTCAGAGTTTTCTGCCCTGCGACTTGACCCTTCTGATACTTCTACAGATTTTTTGAGGAAGCTCACCTATTCCTAAATATGAATATGCCAAAAAGGTACTGACATAATATGTGTAAGTAGACAATTAGAAATACAATATACTGATGTAGACTTTCACAACTGGCAGCAATGATCTTTCCTGCTGACAGACCACGGTTTAGTTTTCTTTTTTCTTTATGACATTTCGCCAGACGTTATGACTGATATCTTCAGAGGCAGAGTGAACTGCTTTATGGCATATCTCTTGAGAGCTCACAAGCAATTGAACCTGGCTGACTGGTTTCATGTATGTGAACCTGGAAAACTGATCTCTGATCCATGTCACAGGACTCTAAGAAAGCTGGCTGAAAAAAAGTGATATTTCCATCAAACCAGCATCTCCACTAGCTTGAAATGTTAGCCCTTATGGGATTCAGTACTTTTAGTGAGGACAAATAATACATTGCAAAATGTGATCTGACATTGTCCATCAGTTTCCCCCCCCCCCAATAGTAGTGATTCCAAGAGGTGGCTAACTTCTAAAAGTATTTTAGCAGTACTGTAATGAATAGAGATTGAAGACATCCTTAGCTTCATTCTTAAATGCATGACCCAGATGATATTCACTTTCTTATCCTATTTCCAACTCTTGTACCTATACAACTTCTTTGTGACGCCAAACATTTGCCCAACAATACTTGTAGAAGAGATGCTGATCTCCTACTTGATTAAGGGAACGAGAGAACGGGACCCAGTCTGGTGTATTGGTTACAGCATCAGGCTAGAATCCAGGAGATGGTGAGTTCTAGTCCCATCTTAGTCATGAAAGCCAGCTGGTGATTTTTAGGCAAGTGGCTCTCTCTCTCAGTCCAACCCACCTCACAGGATTGTTTTGTTGAAAATAGGAGGAGAAAGTATGATGCATGTTTGCCCTGACTTACTTATAAAATAATAAAGGTGGGATAAAAATGAGTGATGGATGATGAATAAAGGCCCACTGAGCAACAACCCACCAATTACTAGAGCTTTTTATCTTAAAATTTTAGACTGACACCCCCAAATATTTGAAAGAAGACATTACTTTATATGCTGGATCTTTCTATACCTGGTGTATTTAATATTTTATTTTTGAGACTGCTCAACTCCAGCACAACTCTGGGAGACTTATAGTTAAAGAAAATTAAAAAGAAATAACAAATATCAAAGAGAATACAACAAACTATTAACTTCTCTTTTTCACTGTAATCGCTCTAATTAGCCTTCTTCTAAGCCTGACCTCAACTCATATGCCATAGTCCTGATATAGATAAGTACCAAGATTTTACATTCACTAAAAGAAGGAAGGAAAAATAGTATGGCATAGTTAATATCATATCTAAAAAAAACTGAATAAGAAGCAAGCCAATAGATTGCCCCATCTGAAATCTTATTTAACCAGATGGAGACACTGTCTTTGCAGAGATGTTAGCAATATTAGCATTGTCAATCATCTGAAGAGAAGTCTTTTCATATTCTTCCTCTTATAATTGAGCAAACAGAACGGAAAACTAATTGTGAACATTATGCATGCATCATGAAGCTGTTTTTATGGCCACTAATATATGTTTCAAACAAGACCAAAGATACTATGTCCCTTGTGAAAGCCAATTTGCTCTGGGTGGAAAAGCTTTGTCAGTTCCATCCAGTCCTCAGATTAATTTACAGGAAGTTTGGAGAGGACAACCGAAAGATTAATTGGGCAATAGAATGGTCCCACTTAATTGATTTTTTTAAATAGATTGGACAAATCATGTTATGTTTCCAATATAGTACAATACTACAAAACTATCCTTTTTAGAAAAAAAAGTTTTACTAAATTGAGGAAAACACTTGTAGATATTCAACTTAAATATTCCTCACTGGTCTTTTTTATAGGAAAAAATGTCTTAGCTTTTAAACACTGCTTCTATTAATAGCAAAACTGAAATATTTATTAAATGGAAGAGTCAGCTATCTTCCCTAACCTGGTCTGTTGTCAAATAGGGATTCATCAGATAGGTAATTACAAAACTAATTGCTGGGTTAATTGTTGCCATTGGTTGGTATTGCTCATCTGATATAGAGTATATGTCATTTACAATTTTTGTTATGTCATTTTAATCTTGTTTTTAAGTATTGTTAATTGCCCAAGAGACATGGGTGGCCATGCAAACTGAATAGTAAAATAACTAGCATAGGTATTTCTATTGCTTAAGTATGTACATTGGATAAAAGGGGGGGGGGAATATACTGATAACATCTGAAATTTGGTATGTAATTCAAATCACATCAACATCTTTCAACCATACTACTCTTTCCAAAACCATATTAACTAACCTATGAATGTTAAACTGGTAGGGTGATTATGGGTCAAGCTCATATCTCACCATCATTTTATACTTCCAGTATATAGTGATTGACAGTTTATAAAAACTTCCTCTGGGATATTAGATAAAGAAAAAAAAAAGTTAAATACATCTCATCTCAGATCATGAAAGATGTAATTAATACTTTCAGCTACCCTTACCAATTAATTTGTTAATTTGGGGTTTTCCACCTCTTCACTGCAAACTTCTTGCAGTTAACTCATATCTGTATTACTAATAGCTGCTGGTTGTTTGAAAAAATAGTTTAGATTTTGAATCACATCTATTTCTGTATGGAATGCAATGATGACATTCAAAAACTATTTGGGCACAATGTCAAAGTGGCTATATAACCCAGGGGTTATATTTTGTGACTATATTTCACTCCAGCGGTATGATTCAATTTTTAACCATAATTTTATATCCAGTATTAGAGAAAGCAGTACAAATTTGGAAGATGTTAGATTGGAATTATAATTTTGACTCTGCTTCAATAATAAATGTGCATTATAAATTAACCCTTGGTTGAAAATTGCAGAACTTTGGAAGTGGGACAGGTTCATGGACTAGTAAGAAATTATTATCAGGTTTTTAACTCATTTGAGTTATTGGGAGACAAATTGGATCATCTAAAACTGTGGAATGGAAGAATACTCAGTTAAAATATCTCTGATTTCACATTTTAGAAAACATACCAGTGAGAATTAAAATTATTGAAGGTGTAATTTACTGATAACATTGGATTAGTAGTTTCTCTGAAATAGTATTTTTTTGGATAACAATGGACATGACATTTTTTGTAAATATCAAAAGCTAGGGATGATTTACAAGAAAAAGGTTATGGACAGATTTAATAAAGATATGCTGTATTTTAATTATTATAATTGTAGATGCACAATACAATAAATAACTAAGACCATCTCATTGTTGAAGCCTGTGGACTTCATGAAATAGGTTTTGTAACCTCCTTAGTTAATGTTGCTAAGATAGGACTAGATTCATTTCTGAATTCTTCATTAGTTCATACAGCACAGCTCAATGGGGCCATTAGTCGGTATTCAATGTCAATACAAAGATGTATCAGAAATCTGTCTCATTTTGCCACCCATAGGGAGATGTCCTCCTTACAAAAAGAACTCTGTCAATATTCTTTTGGGAATATTGGGAACATTTTGCAAACTACAAAAAGCACGCTGACATAGGACCATTAGAATATTTTTTTAATCAGAGATCAAGAGATCAGAGGTCAAGAAGAGATCAAAAATAAATCAGAATCAATGCTTCTATTTGTGATCAGATGTAATGTAGGCTAATGAAGAGTGAACACCTAGCTCAGATTTTTGCTTCACTCATTATTTTGTCAGCTTTCCTAGGTAAATCAGACAAGAAAGAGGATGATGAGCTAAATCTACATTTATTGTAAGGCTACATTAATGAAATCTTACAAGTTCGAGAGTATAAATTGTTTGCTCAATTAGGGCAGTCCTGCCTTAGCTTCTTTCTCTGGATTGCTAAGTGATTGTGGGCTCCTGGCCCTCTTGTCTGATTGTTTTCTAGGAAATATCTCTTCTCCCCTTTCCTCAAGGTCACCCATGCATTTCATTACATGTCCAATATAAACTGTTTACTACAATTGATGATACCAAGTGAAAAGGTATTCTTCTAGCCTTAAACCCATGATAGTATTAATATATATTGAAACACTCAATACTGTAAGCAATACATTTGGGTTACTTTATGCATAACAATAGCTAAAATATAGGAAGTTAAGCAAGCAGGATTTAATCTATTGTGATAATTCCATCTAGGAACAAGATGTACACAATCTTGGGAAAAAATGTTTTTGCTAGTTTAGTTGTAAGTTACACAAATTTCCAATTTTTTGCTCAAAATGGCTACAATGTACTTTAAACTTTAAGAATGGGCATAATATCTGCTATGCTAGCCATGCTGCAGCTTTAATTTTCTTAACATTCCTCAGAAATTTCAGTCCAGCAGTTTGTCATCATCTCACTTTGCAACAAATACAACCCAGGCAAACTACCGTAGGAAGAGCAACATAGATAAAAAAGCCATTTTACTTCATTTTGTTGTTTTGAGAATCATTTTCTCTATAGCTCGTTTATTATAATTTTTGCAACAAAAGATGCATAAGGGAACTTTGTGGTGAATAACCTTTATGAAAATTATTTCTAACAATTCTGTTAGAATTGTTTTTAAATCTCTTTTTATGGGCAACACTTTTGATGTATTTGATGATATTCGTCAACATTTCAATGTCCTGATTTAGGATATCAACAAATTATTTCCTTTTCTACTTATCTTTTTCCCCTATTGGCCCCTGTGTACTTAAGTAATAATAGATATTAAGTCTTTATTTGCAATTTTTATATATTTAAATATACAGTACATTGTGCTCTGCTGTGCTCTGATTTTTTTTTACAGCCAAAGATGAGAAATTTGAAAACATTTCCTCCTCCCTGACATCAGTAGGAAAAAAGAAGATTCCTAAAGGTGTTCCCCTGCCAAAGGTAGAAAGTATGTTTTATACCCAAGAAATTAACTATTTGGAAATTGTTGTTGTTAGTTGCGAAGTCATGTCCGACCCATCGCGACCCCATGGACAATGTTCCTCCAGGCCTTCCTGTCCTCTACCATCTTCTGGAGTCCATTTAAGCTCACACCTACTGCTTCAGTGACTCCATCCAGCCACCTCATTCTCTGTCATCCCCTTCTTCTATTGTCCTCAATCTTTCCCAGCATTAGGCTCTTCTCCAGTGAGTCCTTCCTTCTCATTAGGTGGCCAAAGTACTTGAGTTTCAACTTCAGGATCTGTCCTTCTAAAGAGCAGTCGGGGTTGATCTCCTCTAGGACTGACCGGTTTGATCGCCTTGCAGTCCAGGGGACTCGCAGGAGTCTTCTCCAGCACCATAGTTCAAAGGCCTCAATTCTTTGTCACTCAGCCTTTCTTATGGTCCAACTTTCGCAGCCATTATTCAGAAATACAAAAAGACAAAAATTGATTGTAGACTAAAAAAGGAATTTCTTGTTCCGTTTTAGACAGGCAACATTTTAATCTTAGGACATTTTGAATAAGAACTATAGCTGCAAAAGTCCAGCTTTTTGATACTGTTCTGCCTCAGAAAATGAACCAATGAATTTACACCCCAGAAAGAAAATCTGAAATCTGATGTACCAGTTCAATGTATTTTTATAAACTCAAATTTATGATTTAATACTTTATATTGGATATAACACAAGCTGAAGTGACAAGCTGAAGACAGCTCTGAGAAAAACAAAATCAATGATCATGGCAGAATGAAGCACCATCAAGTAGACTGGATCTCTGTAATTCCTCTCTGGACAAAGATAAGACTTGCAGCCACTCCCAAGAACAATAGACAGTTGCCCCTCATGAGGAGACCACAAGACAGTAGAGGGAATAGCTAATTGGCTCCAACAATGATCAGTGCCTTTAAAAGGACAATAGGTTTACACATTTCCTTTTCTAATCACATTCAGAAATTGCTTATAACTATTTTTCAGCTATTAGAAAACTTTGGGTTGACAAGTCTGAAAACACTGAATAAGCTTGGCTTTAATCCTTAAAGAAAGAAATTGTTAACTTCAAGTTTAAGAACTAAAAAAACAACAAAAGACTAATTAAGAATTTGTTTTTAGAAAATTATAAATGTCTTAAGAATACAGATAAATTTGAAATAAGATTTTGGAATTAATTATAAGAATATTTTCTGTGGGAAAGTTGATTTATTTTGAACATAAAAGAGAGAAACAATTTCAAAACTTGGACACTATGGGAATTAAAGATTTTAATTGAAGGAGAAAAAATACATTAACAGCTGGAATTGATGCAAAATATTATAGCAATGAAAATATTGAAGGATATGTTTGAATACTGGAATTATAAGTTAATTTCAACATTATCAATAGCAATATTTGCTTCTATGGATAGACTGTCTCCAAAAGATGTTTTGGAAGAAATGGTAGAAGAGGAACAAGTTTTATCTGATAAGTTTTAATCTGAGAAAAGTGAGACAGAGTTGGAAAAAATAGATCTACAAATGAAAAACTACAAGAATAACATGGAAAAAGATATTTCATTGGACATACAAAAAATGGTTGATGCTTTAAAAATCAAAAATGAAATTACAGATAATAAACCAAGAAAGTGACCTGGATAATTCTTTGATGTTGGATTTACAAAAGAGGTTTGTGAATCTTGTGAGAAGGGGTAAAAAAGAAATGAAAAGAACTCAAGTTCTGTGACATTATTTGAATGGACTAGAGATTAAGATTGTCAGAAGTAAAAGGAATTCAAAGTTGATTTATTTAAAAGAAGGATGTTAACATTGAATCACATTTTGATATTATTTCTTTAAGAAGTAGTTAGCAAAGTGACACCCACAAAAAAACCCCCAGGCTGAATAGCTGCCATCTTGACTTTATTTTTTTTTAACCATATCTTGCAGACATCCTGATTCCTTTCCAAAATAAACAGACCTTATTCCAAAGCCTGATGGCCATTCAAAGGCCATGCTTAAGTTAGTTCTCTTAAGACGTAACATGATTTAGTTGCACCCACAGATCCTCTCACAGAAAACTTTAAAAGAAACTTGAAAGAACCAAATCAAATCCTTATTACCATCATAGACTAGCACAATTTCTTGAAGGGAATTTTATCAGTTAACTTGCAATGACAGCAGGAACATTTATTGAGTTCACAAGAAAATTACACATATTTCCATAATTTCCCTGGTTGATGAAGAACAATCGATTGATCCAGTTTGATTAAAGTTTGATTAAAGGTGAGTAGGCTCTCTGTCTATGAATGTGCTGCTTTGTTCTATCATACTTTGCAAAACTGAGACTTGATACTAAAAATGTCTCGGGGGCTAAAAGAAGAATTCAGTGTACAACAAATTGGTCAGAAAAAAAAAATAGAAGTGTTTTATTTTTCCTTCGGAAATAATATATTAGGCACATTTGTATTTTAAAGAGCAGAGTATCCCTTGTCCTTGTGTGATAAGCTGTAAGTCACGTCTGCGTTGTGGCTAGGCCACATTAGCATCTTTTCCCCCTCATCTGTTCCTAGTTGTCTCAGTGTCTTTTGATATGTTGATAGGATCTGCCTCCTGCACAAAGGGATATTTTCTCCTTGTTTTTTAAGCCTTACTTGGCTCTAGCCATTTCATCCTTTTAATAAATTGCAGAAACTTTATATGGTAGAATAATCACTTACTTGTTCTATACAAATTTGCACTCATAAAGATTTAATCCAGGATCTTTATATTTGAAGAGATTATGATTCAAACTTTCAACTGTTAAAAACCATGATAACGCAATGGTTAGAATGCAGTATTGCAGGCTGACACTGCCCACAGCCAGGAGTTTGATCCTGACAAGCTCAAGGTTGACCCAGCTTTCCATCCTTTTGAGGTCAGATTATTGGAGGCACTATACTGACTCTGTAAACACCTTAGAGAGGACTGTAAAGCACTATGAAGCAGTATATAAGTCAAAGTACTATTGCTATTACTTGTTTGTGTCCCCTGGCCGAAAACATGCAATCTAAATCTGGTTTTAGAGACCTCTGCAAACTAACTTCAGTAAGCTTCTTTGTAAAGCAAAGCCTTAAAGTAAACATATGTAACAAGCAACACAACATTCTTATCATTAAGAAGGTCTCAGCAAACAGTGGATTTTTAACACATTACATGTAGACCTTACTTAACAATTGCCCTGTTTAGCCATTTTCAAAGAGCACTGAAAATGTATCTTACAACTAGTCCTTGCACTTATGACCATTGCCAATGTTCTGCAATTATGTGATCACCTTTTGCTCATTTCC
>NW_015387088.1:678378-688539 GCF_001527695.2 Protobothrops mucrosquamatus
TCTATAGATGTATTGGTATTTTGGAGTAAGCATATTTAAAGCAACTAACAGTATTTAAAATTGCTGGATTAATATCCAGTATGTATTTTAACCTTTATGCTGGTTGAAGGCTAAAATAAATAAACAAGTGAAATTTAAAATCATGGATAAAAATGCTCAACCAAATTATCTCTGATTCTTTTGTGTTAAAACTCCATTCCATGAAATACATTTTGCTTTAATCAAAATAAATGCCAAACTTTACTGACAATCTTGGTATAACAGAGTTTAACGCAAAAATGTAAACATTTGAAAAAAAATGTGTATTTTAAAAAACCATTTCAAAACAATATACTGCAACATACTTTAAATAATACAATATTGTTGGAATAGTATCCTTGTGCCACTGCTAAAAAAAGCAGATGCAAATTTGATTTGTAGTCTTATATTCAAAATTCTGAAGCTGAGTACAAAAGAATTGTGATATGTCCCTCCCTACCTCCTCCAATAAAAGAATCCTTGCAGTAAAGCATGATTAAAATACATTTAAAAACTATTTTTTCAGATTCTAAAAAGTTTGATGGGGGTTTTTTTCCTAATGTCCAGTGAACAAACAGTCTTAGCAGGAGTTTTACATCCATTTTGTTAGTTGGAGAGATTCCATGCAGTGCTGCTAGAAAAACCTGTTAAATGGAATTACTTAAAGATTATGCTGTTAAATCAGACCAGTCTAATCCAGCACTCTGCTCTGGTACATTTTATTTCCCCCTTTCTTTCTTCACCCCTTACTGCTTAAATAACCTTTCTTTAATAACCTTATAAACCCCTTTATAAAAAGCCATTCTTTTATCAGCTAGGGGATTACACAGAACAAATTCATCTGCCTCATATTTTCATTTTACAGAATATTATGGTCAATCAGGATGTGTTTTACTTGCAGTCTGGCTGTATTGCCCTATGATTATTTGTCTTCATTTTCTCACAAAACATTAAGGAGAAAAGATGATGACCTTGGACAGCAATTTCTTTTAGGAAAGGGTTGCCGTGGCCAGTTCGAAAGACTTTCATTTACTAAAAAGCTAATTGGTAAGATTGACATACCATCCCCCATACACACATACATTTGCGTCCAAATTCTCTCAACTTCTTTCCATCTTTTTTCTAAGTAAGAAGAAAGCCTCATTTTCTTTTTCTAAGAATGTCTGCAAGCTTTTAGGGAACCTCTTGGAGATAACAATGATACTAGAGCATACTTCAAATGCTAGTTTTTCAGACATCTCCCAGCATCACCACCAATAACTATTCTAAAAGAAATGTTGTAAAATCTGCAAGCTATGGAGTCATGCTAGCTCTCCATCTCAAACCATTCGAAAAGTTATGTGAATACACAGACTTAACTAGAATTCTATGGTGTTGACAGCAAAGCAGACTCAACTCAATTACAGGACTTTTCATTATCGTGTATTCCATGTTGTATTTTGTACTGCATATTGTATTTTCTTTTATATAGTCTGATCAGTGATGACCTACCATAAAGTTAAGTAAGTGTTCTTTAGTAGAAAGAATATCTTGAATGGCAAATGCTTTTGAAATGTATTCTTTGAAAATGCTCTTATTTTCTGTTTTGTTTGTTCTGTGTTTTGTATTTATATTTTTTTAAGTTGGGCTTTGAGACTGAATTCACATTCATCACAACACAGCAGTGTTACGGTTATCTTTTAGCATGCATATTTATTATGCTTGTAACATTTTATGGTGGATTTGGTTTTGTTATCCTTTTTGCACTTTTCCTTGTCTTCTTCCAGGAATACTATCCATCTTTCTTCCTTATAGATCTCTTTCATTCCATGGTCTTATCCATGGTCCCTTCATTATGCCATAGAAGTGACCAATATTTTTAAATACAAAACTGACAATGTTCATGCAAATATCATAAAACACAGCTCTCCAAACTTGTCCACTATAAGGCTTGTGGATTTCAACTACCAGAACTTTTCCACCAGCATGGCTGGCTGAAGAATTCTGGGAATTAAAGTCCATGAAGTTGCCAAATTTGGAGACCCTTGCCATAAAATGACACCAAATGCTGTTTTAAAAAGATAATATGATAAAAGAAACATGGTATATTTCAAAATATTGCCAAAGTATTGCATAAACAGAAGGCTTACTAGCTACATAAACCCCAACCCTGGAAATTCCTGTCTTTATCAGCATATATAGTACTCAGCATTTTGATGGATCAACCCTTCTTTCTGGTTCTGAGGGGAAATAGTGCTAAACAGTGAACTTTCCAGCAACCTTAATTAGCAAAGTGCAGAATAATAGAAAACAATTTTCCCAAATCAAAGCAATATGCACTTTTCCCAATTAGTAGGGCAGTTATAAAAAATACTTCATCTGTATCTATGCTCTTTCATAGAGCTCTGTGATCCCTAGGTGGTCTGGGGGCGGCGTGCAATATAAATGGTTTACTGATTCATATATGCCTGAATTTTTGTTGCTGACTGGGACTTACCTCATTAACAGCTTCAAACTGCAGCATCATAAAACCTACTGAGCTTGCGTCAGTTGACTGGATCATGTAAAATCATTAATAGAATGGAAACAGCTTCCGGTAAGAACCCATTGCTAAAATAAATATCCCTTCTTTATTTTAGAAAAAATATATGAATACATTACAGAGCAGAATAAGCAGATAAAATACAACCCTCTTCTTATCATACTCTGACTATCAGCATTTTAATCCTAATATTCTCATTTGTACATTCTGAAAATGAACATTCACTACATTATTACCTGAATATTCAAATTTTTGCTGAATATTTTATGACTTTGTAATTACTAGCTGAGTAGTGATATTTAACAATATTTGGTTTTAGTCTTAGTGTTGGACTGTAATTCCATGCTGTGCTATTTATGTTTCCAGAGACATTCGGCCTTACTTTCAGCACAGTGAAGGGATTATCTCAGGGAATAAAAGAACTATTCTTCCTGAGAACAAAACCATTCCTTGGTACCCACACCCACCAAATGTCCCCCTCTGTTGAAGGATATAACTGTGTATATTATGCAGCTTGTCCTGTACCTACTTCTAAATTGGTCCATCAAGTATTGAAGTAAAATTTACCAAACACTAGTCCAGTCTACTTTTGAGATCATCCTCTAATATTTATATTTAAGAAAAAAAGTGCCTTTAGTCAGTCCTTCATTTTCCTCTCTGTTCTCCTCTTTTATATCTCTCCCTTTAGTTTATCATCCCAAAGGAAAGTGGCATGATTTCTGATGCATTCTCAGAAATTGTTCTATTGAGTTTTATGGCGTTTTACTTCCACATGACTGCAAATAAGGCTTTTTGTTTCATTTAAAAGCAGAAACTCTTAATGGACCAGAGGAAATGTTGATGGAGCACATTCCCTGTATTTCAAATCAAATCAAAAATATTTGATTACTGATTTGTACAATTTATATAGCTATCCAACTTGCCAAAGTGACTCTGAACAACTAGCATACAATTAAAGCAATAAGAATTATTGCACCATCCAGAATGCACTGGGCTGCCAATAAATATAAATAAATAAACTGAAATCAATTTAAATAAATCAACATAAACAAATTTAAATAAATAAGAAACAATAAACAGTAATTACAAGATAAAGCAAAATATATGTTCAGGGATATCAAACCCAAGTAGTGTGTCCAAAAAGAGCACATCTAAATAATCAGCCCAAAAGGGCAGGACGAAAATGGCTTTAATGCCTTTCAGAAAGCTCCTAGGGTCAGGGTTGGCAACTGAAATTCAGGGAAGATTATTCCAAAGGGTCAGCATTGCCATGGAGAAAAAAAACAGCTTCCTAAGTTTTACCAGATACCATGGACAAGGGACAGGACCAAAAACATGAACAACCTGGAACAAATGGAATTATTTTGCTGTTTAGATCCTAAACCAAGTAAACATTGTACAATCTCTACTTCAGAATATAGGTTGTCATCAAATTCCATAAAAAGATAAAATATTATTTCCTGATTTTTGTTGGCTTGCATTCCCTTTTCTTTTTTTAAATATTAACTATCTGGAGAAGCTAGAATTGGAGAATACTACATTTATCTGGGGTTCAAATACCTCCAGGACACATCCTTTCCAAGAATAATGTACAGCAAAACATAATTGCTGATAATAATTTTGTTGGTTAATTAATTCATCAAGATATTAGTATACTGCCATATTCCTAAGAGAACAAGGCAGTTCACAGCACAGCATCAAGTCACCTCCAGTTCCCCAATAATGCCATTATGTCAGAATTAAAAAGATGAATAATCAGCACTGAAAAGTAGTCACACTAAAAGGCAGTCCAGCAACCAACTAGCATTGAAATTCCTTTGGAAATAGAAATCTGTTTAAATTTTCATTAAAGTAAGTGGGATGGGAGCACCAAAAGATCCTTAAGGGGTAGTAGCACTTACACAAGTTTGAGTTTGCAAGCAGAGGCAACCACAAGTCTATCAACAATACCATGAATGTTGTGCAAGCCTTCAAAGAAAATGTCAGGAAAGTTGTTCTAATCTGCACATCCATTTCATTGGTGAAATTGACAAGCTTGAGTTCTGAGATACAGGCACCACTACAGTATAACTAGAAGATGCAACAAACTGGACAATTTGACCCAAAGGATGATAGGCTAAATTAGGAAATAGCATCCAGGTAGATGACAAATGAACCTGTTGCTTTAGATAAGACTCTTTATCTTTATCTGGACAGCAGTCAATTGTATACAAGGATTGTTAGCCTCTGCAGAAGGGGAGGAGAGTTTTGTCCTAATCAGTCCCTGCTATCAAGTACTCCAACTGGGCATCCTGAGATATATTCTTAGTAGTGTTTGAACCATTTTCACCCTATTTTGAACTAAAATCAATAGCTCAGCTTCAGCAGTAGTTATCTCAATCAAGCAGGATTAGATTAGACGGGTATTTTCATTAGCTATTTTTAGAACACCAACCAAGATCAACTATTTTTTTTCTTTTCATTTGTGCTGATACACATAAGCATACATTCATCTTTTTTGGCCCCAATTTCTATTTCTTCCTTATGCTGCAAAACATTTTAGCTTTCTAAATCATTCCATACAGTTGAATACTCAGTCTCTTCTTAACAATATTAAATCCCAGTCACTGAGGATTAGGAATCATGAGTACTTCATGAACTGAAAAAGCTAGAATATCAAGTGTAAGAGAAAAACTATTTTATCTGCTAGGAAAGGACCTAAGGCAAGTATTTTTACCAGGCCTGATCAATGATTTCATGGTTCTTAGTAGTCATATCTGTCTGGGCTACACATCATATTTCTTTTTGTCTGAAAAGATCTTGAAGACTCAATTTTTCTATGGCAATAGGGTTCACCTAACTCCCATTATTTAATTAAACAGCATAAAGGAAGGGGAGGGGAATCTAACTTTTGTTCTTCAGCATTTATTTTTCAATCAACAAACATGAACAACAATCTAGAAATTGTGTTTTTACAAGTTATTTTAAAACTACTAAAGTAGGCCAATAAGTGCTACTTCAGGTTTTAATACAATATTTATTTAATTAATTTAAATTGAATGTTCATTGTGCATAAGAACATAGGAAAGGCAATTATGGAACAAAAGCCTCTTTGGTCCAATTTTCCATGATGGCCAAATCCATTGGAATTTACTGCCAAAAGAGGATAAGAAGTGAATAGTCCTGTTCCCCTATTATTCTCCAACAAATAATATTCAAAGATATGTTCTCTGTTACTGGAAATAATATAAGTAGAACCATCAGCAGCAAAAAAAGGCTCATCTATGAATACATCTAATTCCATTTAAAACCATCTAACTATAGCCATTAAGATATTTTATGGCAATTTCTCTCATTCAACTATATATTATGTGAATAAGTGGCTTATTTTCTCTCTTCCAAAATGCTCATCTCATAGTTTCATTGGATTACAGCTAGGTTCTAGAATTGTGAGAGAAACACACATGTTTTCCATTTATGTATTTCATTAATTTTTATCATGTGTTTTCTTACTTTAAAAAATCCTTACATTGTCCTAAAGTTTACAACCTTTCTTCAGATGGAGATGCCTTAGCACCCTGACTATTTAAGCTGCACTTCTTCAAAAAAAGCCTATTTCTGTCAAACAATGCACATCTTCATTTTATTTCTTAGAAAAAATTAAGCTATTCAGAGCTAATAAAGCAATATATTCAAATTCACATTAATATTCCAAATAATTATAATGACAGTAATGAAAGTTGTTTAATATGTAGAGAATTCCTTTAAGCACTGTCTTTCAAATTTCCTAGTGTTTTTTTTTAAGCAAACATCTTCTTAATGGTGAACAAAATAAAATCTCCCGGGTTCAAGCAAATTGTATTAGATCAGAGTATGTGTAAGTCAGCTCACACAAGATTGTGGCCAGCCATGATGAACTTTACCTACTTAAACTAGAGAGGCCTTCTGAGTTATGACAATTGTTTAAGTAGTCAAGTTCAAGTTAATCATCAACTAGTCGACAGAAGGTTATTTCAAATTTTAGGTACTAATTAGAAGGGTAAGCTTCTTAAAGTTCCTTAATCAAGACTCCCAGGGGTTCTTATGTCAAATTGTTAACGGAATTTCGTTTGACTTACCTTAAAAGTTTATTCACTGATATTTAAAATGAGACGAAAAAAAAAAACTGTACCATAAGATGTCTCCTATTTGTTTGAAGAAAGTGTAGCAACATGGTTCGAGATCATACGGTAGCCTCAGATTTGAATACCTTAGAGTTAAATGTACTGATTTTCAGCTTTTGATTGATAAATAGAAAAAGAATCACTTCATTTCAGTCTATATATCTGGCCATAAGCAATCATTACAATATGCATTGACAATATTTTAATGAAAATTTGCATATGGTGAAATGAGGCTCCTAATGTGATTGGAAATCTCTTTCACTTCCATTTGGCTGGAGAAATTCTCACCCATGAAATCCTAATATTGCATCAGTTTAGACTTACACAGAAAGAACATGAATTTATCTGTGGTTTTTAAGTCCCTCTTTTCTATTTCCCCCCTTTTCCCACTAAATTTCTGACTCCCAATGCTAAAAAAAAAAGTAAGCCAGTATCCCCAGACATAGAAGAGAAGTTTACATTGGATTTCCATTCCTCCCTAAAAACAGAGTACATGCTATTCTATCTCTAGCCATAGAGATTATTTATGGCTCTTCCTCTCAACACTGCTTAAATGTTATTGAATGTTATTTATTCAATAATTGCTACTTTCCCTTCATTGTCACTTATCATTGACATGTTTGCATTGTATTTTATCTCAGTTGAATCCAACCGCTTTGTCTGAGGTGTACATTGTTGGTTCCACTTTTGACTTTCACAGATTGCTCATGAACTATTTTCACAAAATTACAAACAAACATAACAAATATAAGCAGTAACTTTCTGTTGGTAAGATCTGTGCAACAGTTGAATAGTTTATCTATAGTTTCTCTGGATTCTCGATTTTTGAAGGTTTTAAAGGAGAGGCTGGATAGTTACCTCTCATGGACTTATTTTTTTTCTGTAAATTGCTAAAAGTTGATTTAGTTGATCCTTGTAATTACTCTCTACAGTTCTATAACTATAATATTTAAAAGCATTTTTACCTCAAAATAGCTATATCTCAAACTATGTTTCCTCCCACTGTTTTCCTTCCAATGTTTGAGCATTCAAAAATTACAAAATCTGGTAGATAATTCCTTTCCAATTTGCACACCAGTCTAAAAGTTTCAGGTCAGTACAGATCATTTTGGAATTTTCAATGATAGGTATTCTTAATTATTCTAACAAATTCTGAAGAATAAAAAGGATTTGACACACTGAAAACTCGATTGTATTCAAGCTATGGAAGTAATTTTCTCCACAGCTGTTCTGATTTTGACATTTATTTTCTCTCCTATCTGCAATAAAAAGAAATATCCAATGTTTCATTGTTCTCCATGTTCACTTTAATCTTCAGAATTTGGGTGCAGACCAAGCTTGCATGTTTCTTGATTGAACTTTCAACTGTAGAGGGGGGAAAACATATTTTTTTTTATTTTTGAAGCATATTTCTTGCAATATCTCATTTGTCCCATTGAAATTTGCATGATGTTCCCATCTGAATTTCATTTGTTGGCAAATTGCTGTGTTTATACATTTTTGATGCATTGTAGATAAAACTGATTTTATTTTGAATTCCCACAAGATGATAATATCTAATTGAAGGGACTGGGACTATACCTACTGTACCCAAATGTAGCACGTGGGCAGAAACAATTGGAGATAAGTGTTCCCTCAGATAACCAAGCCACAAAGAACTTTTTAAGTCACAAATAGCACTTTGAATTGTACCTAAAGTCTATTGGCAATCAATGCAGCTCATGTAGTGGTGACACATGGGCATAATATTAAATTACTGGTCACATAATTGCATTTTGTATCAGCTGTAGCTTCCAGAGAGTCTCCAAAGGCAACTCCATTTAAAATGTATTGCAATAGTCAAATCATGAGGTGACCGGAGCATGAGTGACAGTCTGCAAAGGCCCATATGATTGCAGCTACTGCCTGCTCTTCTAGGAGGATCTTCAGGATACACACTAGCCTTGATTAAGGAAATGTAACCCCATCAAAGAGCAATGATGGAAATGCCCCTGCCCTGGGGGACAAACCACAGCCATTCAGTCTTGCCAGAACTAAGCTGAAATCTATTTCTCCTCAACTAGACCAGAACAGTCTACATTAAGTTGACATGATCAACACGTTTACAAAAGAACCTAAAAGCAGAACAACACATTAATCACATAAAACTTGACTAGTTTCAAATGTTAGAGTTTACAAATTCAGGTATTAAATCTGAAACGAACAAAAACAATGATGCATGTAATAGTTCTTCTTTTGTAAAGTCTATAAAAACTCCTTATATATCTACAAGTGGCTAATTGCTATGAAACAAACTGTGCATAATTATTACAATTTTTAGTCATTATAGTAATGACTATTCAGGTAGGTAGGTATTCAGTCAAACAGTAAAGTCTTTGCTAAGCTTAACTCCTGGAGAATTCATTGTCATTTCCACATTGTTTTTTTGAACTATAGAGAAATGCTTTACCATTTCCTTCTTCCAGGGTGTTATTTGATCTCAAGCAGTGGTGTGATGGTTAATAATATCAGCTCCGCCAGCTCCATTGCTACTGCTGCAGCATGCCACTAATCTCCAAATTGTTGATTGGTGTACTAGACATGATGACTAAGCTGCTCTCAGCCAGCTTACATAATTCCAGGAAATTTAACAATCATCTTGCATGAAGTGGCTCCACCATGGCACTGCCTTCAAACCTACAATCTTTATGGTCCCCATCCAAGCAAGAACCAGATCTGTCTCTAGTTAGCTTTTGAAATCCTCCAGATCAGTTAGGTGCTGCCCATATATATATGGTTACATTGAAATAATGTCTAGTTTCTTATAAACAAGTTCATTATTAATCCTTTATATTAGAATTGTAGGCTAATGTTCACAATGTATACAACCTAACAAGAAATTGCTTGTTTATTAAACAAGCACAACTGGATCCTGAATACTAATAAAACAGAAAGCAAAGAAAGAAATAATGTACAGCAAGTCACAAGCTTGTACCAGACAGGTCACAGGATATATTATTAGAACTGGGTAGGGTTTTGTCCTGGATCTCTATTTTCTAGAAATCCACAAGGAGGGAGTCAAAACAACAATAAAAAATCAAAATGGTGGCCATAACTATGCAATCAAGGCTCTGCCCTTTTTTATGTGCAATGCCTGTGGAAAATCCAATGGCTCCTGTTAAACTTTTCTTTTAAACAAAGAATAGAGTATTTAAGAAAAGTACTGTAATAGATAGTAAGAGTAGAGGGGGTCTTGGACTCCCTAAATGGGAAATCTATTATTATGCGGCAGGATTGTTATGGATTGGATAAACTTGGATAATGAAAGGATATTAATGATTGAAGGACATGATCTACAGGCGGGTTGGCATGCATTTTTATGGGCGAACCAGAAGAAAACATCAACATATTTCCAGCAGCATCAGATAAGAGGAGCATTGATCGGGATATGGGAAAAAATAAAAAAAAGACACTATGGGAAAATTCCAAATTGGTTCTCGC
>NW_015387088.1:689649-718617 GCF_001527695.2 Protobothrops mucrosquamatus
TAAAGGAGGCTACATTTGTCCAATGCATGAATGCCCCTGATAGCTATATATAGTGAAATATATTCTGGTTCTGCTTTAGTGGTATTAGGTCATAATATCACTAGATTAAAAGGCCCTCCATTAAACTTTAAGTGATTTCACAAGTCAGGTCAAAATTTGGATGTGTGATAAATGTCTCTTTCCGTCTCTTTAATGGCATATGCCTGTCAGGACAATTTGCAGTAGGCTCCAGAGAAAACTCCTCTTAAGTGAGTATTCCCCAATTATAAAATACTCTCCTGGTTTGCTTACCTGACATCTAGCCTCATATGTTGTAAATGACAAGTTTAGAACAGGTTTATTTAAGAATTTAGCTGGCTTTATTTGCTGTTTTTCCCCCCTATTGCTTTGTGTTCTCATATTTCAGTCTTTCATGTCTTTAGCAGGTTTGCTGTTTTTTTTTCTGCCTATATTTGAATTGGTTACATTTGGAGGGAGGGAGGGAGGGAGGGAGGGAAGGAAGGAAGGAAATTTCTCCTTAAAATGTGAATAATAAACTGGAATAAAAAAAAGTCTAAAGTAATTGCAAATTACAGAACACAATATTTTCTGAATAATTTTATTACTCATGGATAAAATCAATAAGTAGGCAGCTGTCTGGGATTCAGTGTCTCTAGTTTATTATAAACATTCCAAGCAATCTCTCTGAAATGTCAACTTTTTTCATCATACATATGGCTTCTTCAAGAGATCTGGACAAATAATATGCTTCCAGTGCCTATTCTCATTAACCAACTTTTTAAGCTGCCCCATGACACTCCCAGAAGCAACATACACATTAATTAAAGTCTGAGTGCACTGCCATTTATTCAAGCTGAGTTATGGTTGAACTAGTCTTTAGTTTCATCTTCATTTTAGATATTGACCAGTACACATGGGAAGAGGAAAGTCCCAAGGTGACCCATGAAAGATGGCACCACAGATCACCACGATCATTATAACTAATAAGCAAACAAAAATGTGGCCTGGCCCTATGGTATTGGGGATAATCAATTCATATGCCTAAGCTGGTAAATAAATAATATGGAATTTAAGAAAAGAAATGAAGCAGAAATCTTGATTTAGACTGGAATATTTTTCATAGAATACAAATGAAGATTAAATGCTGGATCCCAAGAAACATGAATATAGATATAGTATTCCATCAGGTTAAACATATGTTTGTTTAGATAGATAATTCTGAAATTGAGTGTATTTATACATACATACATACTCCATCTCTCCTTCCTTCCTTCCTTCCTTCCTTCCTTCCTTCCTTCCTTCCTTCCTTCCTTCCTTCCATCTACGGGAGAGTGCAAGATTTTCTTAAATATTGCAAAAACATACCAGAATATATTGAGGATATATTGGTTAATAAAGTATTGTCTATGAAATTTGTAAATTTGTTCTTTTCATATCAAATAATATTAAATGCTGTCACAGGTCCAATTAGAACAGTATAGTTAGGAGACCAACCTTTATATCTAGAGTATTAGCATCTATCTATCTGTCATCTATCTATCGATCGATCTATCGATCTATCTATCTATCTATCTATCTATCTATCTATCTATCTATCTATCTATCTATCTATCTATCTATCTATCTATCTATCATCTGACTTTTGTACAAAATAAAAGATGTTGCTTTTCATTTCTCATTCCCCAAAACTATTCTTTCTTTTGCTCCCTATTCTATTTTTACTTTCACTCAGTTCTACTTTATTTTCAATTTTATCTCACATCACTCTGTACTCTATAATTCCAGATTTCAGTATATTAATTTCTTTTATACAGAGGTTTTCTCTTCTCTATAACCTCTTTTGCTTTTTCATCCTTTGTGGGTCTACTTTTTTCTAATCTCTTAGACCAGGGGTGTCAAACTGCTGGCCTGTGGGCCGGATATGTCATGCCAAAACTGCGCCCACCTCATTGCCATCAATGGGGAAAAAGTTGCGATACATCGTGACACGTCACGTGATGTTGCAAGTTTGACACTCCGGTCATAGACTTTCTTCAGTCCTCCCCCACTCCTGATCATAGTCATTGTGCCCTTTGTTGACATTTGTTTTCCTGCCCACAACTGCTGCTGTTTCCTAGCTGAGCTTTGGACCCTTCAGCTCTCATGCAAACTTTTCTCCCCTCCTTCTTTTCAACTCTATTCCTCTTCATTTCCTTTTTCCTTCCTTCTTCATCTTTCTTTTTCTCCATTGCATCATACTTCCTTTCTCTGCCATCCCCTCCACTTTAGTTAGTTTCTGTTTAAAAAGTCAGCCCACCAGTCAAGAGAAGAGTCCCTAAAAGATAATGGGAGAGGAAGAACCACACCTTTCCTCTTAGACTAATCTCTTTAACAACAACAAAAACACTTTCTGTAATTTGTTTCTGATGTAGAATTTCTCAGGTATTCCAAATTATCTCAGTGTGAAACAATGAATTCAACTGATTTCTTATAAAGAGTTGTGATTATTTGGATTCTCAGAGTGCTACAATGTTAGTTAGACTATCACAATGTACAGCAGGTCGATTTAGGCTTTAAAAATGCTTACAAGAGATTTGGCCAATCATATTGGATATTCTTATAGAGTTAATTCAAAAATACACCCAAAAACATGCCCAGAAAACAATATTCTTCTTCCAACTTTTGTTTACTAGCTCCTATCTTTTCAAAATTTCCTCCACTTTGTGCTTCCTCCAGTCACTTAGCAATGAGCCATGCTGTGTAGTCATAACCTTGGTAATTATTTTTGGGTGCTCTCCTTCAGGGGAAAGTACTTCTGAAAGTATTTCATCAAATCTGGGCAAACAGCCAGCTCTCATCCCCCTCTAAAGTATGAACATTATAACTGCTATTTAATATTTCCATCCCATTAGTTTTTGGTCTGGTCTTTTAATAGCAGCTGATAAACAATTTCAGCAGCTGATAAACAACATCAGAATTCAGAATGTAAAAACATCTGCACTCACCATTTGAGTCCATTTGGTGAGGAAAGATTATGAGACTTCCTTACATCAGGACTAAAATAAAAACCTCAAATACAGTCCCCAATGTAAGAAAATAGTTCTCTTTCAAGTCTCATGCATTAGTATAGGATTATGGGAATCCATCACACAAAAGATAATACATTAATGGTTTCTCTTTCATCTGCTGAAACAAATAAACAAAGAAATAGATTCATAAATTCATTTTTAAGCTGCTAACTTCTTTCTCAATATACCTGATAAATTAAAGTGCAAGCTTACATATTTTCAGCACATATATTAAACAGCTGCAACTAAATACCTCATGAGAAATGTCTTAGTTCCAATCTTGATATCAAGAAACTTGAACATTTTATCCCCAAAGTTTTAAATTCAGAACATTCTGTTAATCTATAAAAAATTGCCCAAATAATTTTCATCAGTTGTTCCCTAGGTCACCTTTGGAGCAAAATGAAAGGAAAGATGAAAGCAAATTCCCATAAAACCAATTTTAATCAATTACACTGCAGATTTCCCACAGAAAACATTTATTTCTTTTTAGACACATGTGAGGAATTCATTATTTGCCAGTTCCTGTGGGAAATGACTGGTCTACATCTCTGGGAATCTATAGGTGTGATACAAGGAAGACAATAATGAAACATGCATTATAATACTGCAATGAAAATCGTTCCCCTTTTTGTACTCCCAGTGTGATATTGCTCATAAGTACTTAAATGTAAAAAAGATGTTGAGACTAAGAGCAACAAAGATGATTAGGGGACTGGAGGCTAAAACATATAAGGAATGGTTGCTGGAATTGGGTATGTCTAGTTTAATGAAGAGAAGGACGAGGGGGGACATGATAGCAGAATTCCAATATCTCAGGGGCTGCCACAAAGAAGAGGGAGTCAAGCTATTTTCCAAAGCGCCTGAAGGCAGGACGAGAAGCAACGGATGGAAACTTAACCAAAGAGAGAAGCAACCTAGAACTAAGGAGAAACTTCCTGACAGTTAGAACAATTAATCAGTGGAACAACCTGCCTCCAGAAGCGGTGAATACTCCAACACTGGAAGTTTTTAAGAAGAGACTGGATAGCCATTTGTCTGAAATGGTATAGGGTTACCTGCCTGAGCAGGGGGTTGGACTTGATGACCTCCAAGGTCCCTTCCAACTTTATTATTATTATTATTATTATTATTATTATTATTATTATTATTATTATTATTATTATTATTATGGATCATCGCACAGTCAGCCAGATGTTCAGACTGGATTTGGCATTTTGTCTACCTATCGAGTCCTTACCAAGGACCTGGGATAGGCAGATGTGGATGTTTGATGTTATTACAGATATTGTCACAGGATGGAAGCAGTTCCTAGTAAGGCCGCCTTTTGCAATTGACTAATGGCAAATTTGTCAATGCCAATGGTGTTCAAGTGGTGCTCCAGTTGTTTTGGGATTGCACCCAAGGCACCTATTACTATTGGTACTACCGTTGCTTGCTTTTGCCACAGTCTTTCTATTTCTATTTGTAGGTCTTTGTATTTTGTTGTTGTTGTTATTATTATTATTATTATTATTATTATTATTATTATTATTATTATTATTATTATTATTATGTGACATAACTTGCCTCATAATATCACAATGCACAGTTTATCATTTTGAAAAAAGCTCTCTTTGCTGCATATTGCCCATTTCTACATCTCAATCTGACATGACTATTCAAATAGTTTTTAACATTTCTCCTTTTTCATTTTTTGTAATGGTTAGTAAACTGAAGTGAGACCACAGACACCCAATATTGTCTCTGGGGACTGTATTTGACTTTTTAGGTTAGTCTCGATGTAAAAAAAGGTCTCATAATCTTTTATCACCAGTCCATGTTCCAAATGGACTTAAATGGTGAGTGCGGATGTTTTTACATTCTGAATTCTGAAGTTGTTTATCAGCTGCTGAAATAGTTTATCAGCTACTATTAAAAGACCACACCAAAAACTAATGTCTAGGAAAAAGGAGGGAGTCGGAAAAATATTGGAAATTCAGAACATCTATCCATTTTTCTGTTATCTGAGAAATCAATAACTACTGTATTCATCAAAGGGTTGTTACCAAGAAAAATAAGGAAGGCTCTGTCGCAGCAAAATCATAATTACATTGGGTGATTACAGAGAAAGTATTCAGTTCCTGGATTTCTGTAATCTAATCCTCTATGCCTGTATAGAAGTCTTTATAAAAATCTTGTTTTGGGGAATACTCAGCTATCAGGAATTGACACTTAGATCCAAATGCCCAGTCCCACTTTCAATCCAACTACCTAATAGAGTCACAATCATTCTCCTTCCACCAATTTGACCAACTTGAGTTCCTTCGAGAGAAAAGGTACAAGATAAAAGATAATGTATAAACACACATATAAGGATTTTTAAGAATCAAAACAGTTGAATCAATAGGACCAAAAGCAGATCT
Organism: Protobothrops mucrosquamatus; assembly: GCF_001527695.2. NCBI lineage: Eukaryota > Metazoa > Chordata > Lepidosauria > Squamata > Viperidae > Protobothrops > Protobothrops mucrosquamatus. The sequence goes on from NW_015387088.1 coordinate 695,102, forward strand.
GCCCCTTCCTAGTCCTTTGCTTACATTAGCCTATCACCTGGAGCTCCCCAAATATGAACAATATGACAGTTAAAATTCAAAACCCAGGTGCCACTGATTGAGGTAAAATACTGATTTCTGATATCAGCAATAATTAATCAACACTGAAGTTATGATGAGCTGCTTAAATTTAAACTAATAGGAGAAAGTCTATGAAGATTCTCAGTCATCCAGATCATGCTTAACTCAAAGGTGCTTTTTCTAAAGGAAACTGGACTTTGGTTTTCCTTGAAGACATTGCACTTCTCATCCAAGAAGCTTCTTCAGTTCTGAGATCAGAGGCAAAACGTCTTCAAGGAAAAACGAAGTCCAGTTGCCTTTTGAAAAAGCACCTTCGGGATAATAGGAGAAAGGTAGGTTGTGTAAGAATAGCTTCTCAAACTGATAAGAATTCATGCAGCCATTGTGTAACAGACTCCTTTATCAGAGAAGAGATGTGAGTAAAGGATTCAGAAAGACTCAGACATAATGCACACATACTGTGTTGTGTATGTGTGTGAGAGAGAGGGGGAGGGGGGAAGAAGGAGGGAGAGCCTCCCCAACTACATACACCAGGGGTCTTCAAACTTGGCCCTTTTATGACTTGTGGACTTCAGCTCCCAGAATTCCTCAGTCAGCATGCCTGGCTGAGGAATTCTGGGAGTTGAAGTCCACAAGTTATAAAAGGGTCAGGTTTGAAGACCCCTGACATACAGTAAAGATATTTCAAGTCAGTTTTTATCAAGTCCCTGCAGTTTTCTTGGCAAGATTTCTCAGAAGTGATTTTGCCATTGTCTCCTTCCTAGGGCTGAGAAATAGTGACTATTTGCATAAGGAGGGACTAGAACTCAGTCTCCCAGCTACACCCAACTGGTTCTCATACATAGACAAATTGATTTTATATTGAAACTAGTTTCACTTGCTGAAATTCTTTTAACACTATTGGTTTCAGCTTAAATAATGTTTGCTGAAGAGAATTTTGGAAAATTAATCCTTATGAAAAATCACTTTGAGTTCAGCCAGTTAGCAAAGATGTAACACATGGTTTCAAATGTAGAATGGGATAATTGCCAATAATTAGAATAGCTATAAGGACTTTAATTTAAAAAAATCCTAAGATTAGTATTTCTTTTTTTTATTCTTTTTTTAAAGAGATAAAAGTATTCATTATTTCTAATATTTGTTTTATGGGTTTGTTAAGGGTTATTTGATGAACAAGAATTATATGGACTGACGTACTATTAAGATCAATATTATCATTAATATTTTATGTTGATTGCATAGGATCTTACTATTATTTCTGCTAGATCTTGCATAGGTTGCAAATCAGCTCCCATTAAAAAATAGTTGTATCCTATTATTTCCAGCAACCAGGGCATACTTGACAATAAAATGACCACCTGTGCCAAGTTTATATGTCATAATAAGGGCAATATCATAGTCACAATGTTTGCCTTGGATTAAGAATACTAAGATACAGCCCATGAAATTTGCTCAATGATCTTACTATTTTGAGTAGACAGTGCACATCAACCTTTTCCTGTGGACTAAGGAAGACTATAGGGGGGAAGGGGAACTTCCAATCATACCTCACATTAATTTTGTTGTAGTTGGACTCACCAGGAGCTTAAGGTCGGTGAAAGCAATGGGTTGCCCTTGTGAACAATGAAAGGACCAGCTGTGGGGAAGCAATGGGAGACATTTTCATTAGTACACTGTAAGCCACTGCAGGCAATCTCCTCCCCGTATTCTAAGATGATTATCCTAGTTACTATGTTTTCATAAATAAAGAAACAGCAGGTTGCCTCCTTCAGTGAAGGGTGACTTCACTTATTTAGTTTCTGTTTAACCATGACATTAATGTAAATTATTATACCTTTTTTTTCCTATAGAGAATAGAAACGGAGCAGAAACAGAATAGCTAAATATATTGCATAGGAATGTGCACATTTGAGAAAGTCCCAATAGCATCTACTCCGGTTGCTTGAAGCAACAGCAATTGGAATATTAGCAAGAACAGGTTCAATTGGAAGCAAAGTGAAGCAACAACAAATTATGGAGTGAGTTTATGGCTTAAGAAAGATATCCCAAATATGCTTTTTCACAAGGCAACGGGACTTTCTTGTTTTTCTTTAAAGACATTTTGCTTCTTATCCAAGAAGCTTCTTCAACTCGGAGCTGAAGAAGCTTCTTGGATGAGAAGCAAAACATCTTCAAAGAAAAACAAGAAAGTCCAGTTGCCTTGTGAAAAAGCATCTTTGGGACATCTATGATTGAGAATCTCCATAGACATCTAAGAAAGATAATTTATAATTAATTAGACTACAAGTAATCTGCCTTACTCTTACACAATGTGTTTAATCATTAGCAATGGTTTAACAGTTACAGCTAGCGGCAGCACCACTCTGCCACTTGTGTCAAGGGGAGGATGCCAACAACTGTTTTTACCACACTTTAGAAGCTGCTTAACCATTTTTTTTTTACTTCAGGAAGTGCAAATAGAACAAAATCTTATTTAAAATATAAACAGAACAAAATGTTCCTCCATCCCTACTATAATATTGCTTCGTGGTTACTTTCTTGAAAGAAACACAGTCACATTTCATCTAACACTTCCATATAAATAATCAATTGTTTGTATTTCTTGTTATTGTGATAAAGTGATTGCAAGACCCATTATTTAAGACCCATTTATTATTTAATCATATAATCCTAGAAGATATTTTATAGAAACAAAAAACACTGAACATTGTAATGAGCAGTCCTTATCTTAAAATAGTTTTTTTTTTCGTTTTGTCAGTCTATTGGCACGATAACTCTCAAGTCCTGAAAAACTTTTCATGATTTATTGGATGGTTCTCAGTACTGCCTTAGAGTTCTTCATCATTCATCACGAGAGAAACAGTTTGTCATAAACCTTTACTGGGAGATACATGGTGGCTAAATGACATTTAAGAACAAGAATAGCCTTGCTTGCTGGAACCAACTATCCCTCTATTTCTTTCTTCAATTTCTGTCCATAGCAACCTAACGTATACTTCTGGAGCAATCCAAGCAGACACTTTTTTCTTGTTCCCAATTTCTGGTAGTCAGNTTATTATTATTATTATTATTATTATTATTATTATTATTATTATTATTATTATTATTATTATTATTATTATTATTATTATTATGGATCATCGCACAGTCAGCCAGATGTTCAGACTGGATTTGGCATTTTGTCTACCTATCGAGTCCTTACCAAGGACCTGGGATAGGCAGATGTGGATGTTTGATGTTATTACAGATATCGTCACAGGATGGAAGCAGTTCCTAGTAAGGCCGCCTTTTGCAATTGACTAATGGCAAATTTGTCAATGCCAATGGTGTTCAAGTGGTGCTCCAGTTGTTTTGGGATTGCACCCAAGGCGCCTATTACTATTGGTACTACTGTTGCTTGCTTTTGCCACAGTCTTTCTATTTCTATTTGTAGGTCTTTGTATTTGGTTGTTGTTGTTATTGTTGTTGTTGTTGTTGTTGTTGTTATTATTATTATTATTATTATTATTATTATGTGACATAACTTGCCTCATAATATCACAATGCACAGTTTATCATTTTGAAAAAAGCTCTCTTTGCTGCATATTGCCCATTTCTACATCTCAATCTGACATGACTATTAAAATAGTTTTTAACATTTCTCCTTTTTCATTTTTTGTAATGGTTAGTAAACTGAAGTGAGACCACAGACACCCAATATTTTCTCTGGGGGCTGTATTTGACTTTTTAGGTTAGTCTCGATGTAAAAAAAGGTCTCATAATCTTTTATCACCAGTCCATGTTCCAAATGGACTTAAATGGTGAGTGCGGATGTTTTTACATTCTGAATTCTGAAGTTGTTTATCAGCTGCTGAAATAGTTTATCAGCTACTATTAAAAGACCACACCAAAAACTAATGTCTAGGAAAGAGGAGGGAGTTGGAAAAATATTGCAAATTCAGAACATCTATCCATTTTTCTGTTATCTGAGAAATCAATAACTACTGTATTCATCAAAGGGTTGTTACCAAGAAAAATAAGGAAGGCTCTGTCGCAGCAAAATCATAATTACATTGGGTGATTACAGAGAAAGTATTCAGTTCCTGGATTTCTGTAATCTAATCCTCTATGCCTGTTTATTAAATCATAGAAGTCTTTATAAAAATCTTGTTTTGGGGAATACTCAGCTATCAGGAATTGACACTTAGATCCAAATGCCCAGTCCCACTTTCAATCCAACTACCTAATAGAGTCACAATCATTCTCCTTCCACCAATTTGACCAACTTGAGTTCCTTCGAGAGAAAAGGTACAGGATAAAAGATAATGTATAAACACACACATAAGGATTTTTAAGAATCAAAACAGTTGAATCAATAGGACCAAAAGCAGATCTGCCCCTTCCTAGTCCTTTGCTTACATTAGCCTATCACCTGGAGCTCCCCAAATATGAACAATATGACAGTTAAAATTCAAAACCCAGGTGCCACTGATTGAGGTAAAATACTGATTTCTGATATCAGCAATAATTAATCAACACTGAAGTTATGATGAGCTGCTTAAATTTAAACTAATAGGAGAAAGTCTATGGAGATTCTCAGTCATCCAGATCATGCTTAACTCAAAGGTGCTTTTTCTAAAGGAAACTGGACTTTGGTTTTCCTTGAAGACATTGCACTTCTCATCCAAGAAGCTTCTTCAGTTCTGAGATCAGAGGCAAAACGTCTTCAAGGAAAAACGAAGTCCAGTTGCCTTTTGAAAAAGCACCTTCGGGATAATAGGAGAAAGGTAGGTTGTGTAAGAATAGCTTCTCAAACTGATAAGAATTCATGCAGCCATTGTGTAACTAATTCACAGACTCCTTTATCAGAGAAGAGATGTGAGTAAAGGATTCAGAAAGACTCAGACATAATGCACACATACTGTGTGTATGTGTGAGAGAGAGAGGGGGAGGGGGGAAGAAGGAGGGAGAGCCTCCCCAACTAGATACATCAGGGGTCTTCAAACTTGGCCCTTTTATGACTTGTGGACTTCAGCTCCCAGAATTCCTCAGTCAGCATGCCTGGCTGAGGAATTCTGGGAGTTGAAGTCCACAAGTTATAAAAGGGTCAGGTTTGAAGACCCCTGACATACAGTAAAGATATTTCAAGTCAGTTTTTATCAAGTCCCTGCAGTTTTCTTGGCAAGATTTCTCAGAAGTGATTTTGCCATTGTCTCCTTCCTAGGGCTGAGAAATAGTGACTATTTGCATAAGGAGGGACTAGAACTCAGTCTCCCAGCTACACCCAACTTGTTCTCATACATAGACAAATTGATTTTATATTGAAACTAGTTTCACTTGCTGAAATTCTTTTAACACTATTGGTTTCAGCTTAAATAATGTTTGCTGAAGAGAATTTTGGAAAATTAATCCTTATGAAAAATCACTTTGAGTTCAGCCAGTTAGCAAAGATGTAACACATGGTTTCAAATGTAGAATGGGATAATTGCCAATAATTAGAATAGCTATAAGGACTTTAATTTTAAAAAATCCTAAGATTAGTATTTCTTTTTTTTATTCTTTTTTTAAAGAGATAAAAGTATTCATTATTTCTAATATTTGTTTTATGGGTTTGTTAAGGGTTATTTGATGAACAAGAATTATATGGATTGACGTACTATTAAGATCAATATTATCATTAATATTTTATGTTGATTGCATAGGATCTTGCTATTATTTCTGCTAGATCTTGCATAGGTTGTAAATCAGCTCCCATTAAAAAATAGTTGTATCCTATTATTTCCAGCAACCAGGGCATACTTGACAATAAAATGACCACCTGTGCCAAGTTTATATGTCATAATAAGGGCAATATCATAGTCACAATGTTTGCCTTGGATTAAGAATACTAAGATACAGCCCATGAAATTTGCTCAATGATCTTACTATTTTGAGTAGACAGTGCACATCAACCTTTTCCTGTGGACTAAGGAAGACTATAGGGGGGGAGGGGAACTTCCAATCATACCTCACATTAATTTTGTTGTAGTTGGACTCACCAGGAGCTTAAGGTCGGTGAAAGCAATGGGTTGCCCTTGTGAACAATGAAAGGACCAGCTGTGGGGAAGCAATGGGAGACATTTTCATTAGTACACTGTAAGCCACTGCAGGCAATCTCCTCCCCATATTCTAAGATGATTATCCTAGTTACTATGTTTTCATAAATAAAGAAACAGCAGGTTGCCTCCTTCAGTGAAGGGTGACTTCACTTATTTAGTTTCTGTTTAACCATGACATTAATGTAAATTATTATACCTTTTTTTCCTATAGAGAATAGAAACGGAGCAGAAACAGAATAGCTAAATATATTGCATAGGAATGTGCACATTTGAGAAAGTCCCAATAGCATCTACTCCGGTTGCTTGAAGCAACAGCAATTGGAATATTAGCAAGAACAGGTTCAATTGGAAGCAAAGTGAAGCAACAACAAATTATGGAGTGAGTTTATGGCTTAAGAAAGATATCCCAAAGATGCTTTTTCACAAGGCAACGGGACTTTCTTGTTTTTCTTTAAAGACATTTTGCTTCTTATCCAAGAAGCTTCTTCAACTCGGAGCTGAAGAAGCTTCTTGGATGAGAAGCAAAACATCTTCAAAGAAAAACAAGAAAGTCCAGTTGCCTTGTGAAAAAGCATCTTTGGGACATCTATGATTGAGAATCTCCATAAACATCTAAGAAAGATAATTTATAATTACTTAGACTACAAGTAATCTGCCTTACTCTTACACAATGTGTTTAATCATTAGCAATGGTTTAACAGTTACAGCTAGCGGCAGCACCACTCTGCCACTTGTGTCAAGGGGAGGATGCCAACAACTGTTTTTACCACACTTTAGAAGCTGCTTAACCATTTTTTTTTTACTTCAGGAAGTGCAAATAGAACAAAATCTTATTTAAAATATAAACAGAACAAAATGTTCCTCCACCCCTACTATAATATTGCTTCGTGGTTACTTTCTTGAAAGAAACACAGTCACATTTCATCTAACACTTCCATATAAATAATCAATTGTTTGTATTTCTTGTTATTGTGATAAAGTGATTGCAAGACCCATTATTTAAGACCCATTTATTATTTAATCATATAATCCTAGAAGATATTTTATAGAAACAAAAAACACTGAACATTGTAATGAGCAGTCCTTATCTTAAAATAGGTTTTTTTTCCGTTTTGTCAGTCTATTGGCACGATAACTCTCAAGTCCTGAAAAACTTTTCATGATTTATTGGATGGTTCTCAGTACTGCCTTAGAGTTCTTCATCATTCATCAACTCTCTTTGTCAAACAGTATTTGGAAATGACCCTCTATGTACCACCGATTTACTGTAAATTCTTGTTCTTATCGGAACGAACGACCTTGGTTGATAGGGAGATAAAGAAAGAAGTTAAAGACAGGTATCGTTGGATTGCATATGAAGACCTCGTTAGGTTCGTCTGTGAAAAAAGAACAAGGGTTAAAGACCATCAGTCAAGATAAAGGTTGATTTTCTCCATTTTTATCACAACACTTGCTGGTGATCACCTATATTATTATGTAAAAATTTGGATTTGATTAGTGGCTCAGATGAGTGAAATATCTGATATCAAGGAACAAACATTTTTCCATAGGCTATGTGGATATTCATATTTAATATGTCAAAAGCTCTCAAACAATTGAGACATCCCTATTAAACTGTTCACAAATGTGAAACAAGATGCATTCAATCCAGTAAATGAAGAGAGGGGAATATATCTGAAAATGAAAGAAAGGACAGTGCCCTTTAGAGTGTGTTTTTCTCTACTTTAGCAAGCAAATCTCCTCCTGGTTCAATTACATGCCTGTCAGGCCTTAAGTGAAACCAACTACCATGCCAGATAATGCTGCTGTGACAATTCCCCGTCTATATTAATATGAACATCTTGTTGGCAATTGACAATGTCTGAATGTACCGAGACTCCCTGATCTTTTCCTTTGCTTGCTCCTGTCAAAAATCATTCCCTTGTCTTTTATTATTTTGATTGCTTTATAAATAAAAATTCCTTTATATCTTAAAATATCTTTTAATGCAGGCAAGGTTTTTTTTTTATGGAATGAGGTTTTTATCCAGTATGAATAGTAGATTCTACTTTGGATTTAAATTCACTTTGGAAAAATGAAATTTTAGTAGGACCTAATGTAGGTGTAATATATCTATTCCACCCACTGTGATAATTGATGAAGTCAACCTACTTAAAATCATCTTTTTGTAAATTGTTGTGGCTTATTTGGCTTTTTTCAAATGGTGTGTGATTTCTTAGAAACTATAGAACCACCTTCAAAAGTAAATGAAGAGGGAAAAGAGAGAGCAGTGAGAAGAAAAGAGGCAAATTAAAGAGTGAAGGAAAATTTAAAGCAGTAGGACAAGCTACTTAATTTATCAAAGCTCGGTATAAGGCAAGTAGTAAATAAAAAAATGTAGCTTCTGAATACATGCATCCCAATTGTGTGTTAGTACACTGTACTTTCTTTCTAGTTGGTAGGATATGGGTAACAGTGTGTTGATTTACAAGGTATCTCTAGTTTGGCTATCCTGGTTAGTATAGAATAGAGCAAGAATACTTGGTTCTTTCCTTACTATTTAGCAGAGAATGCCACATGTGGCACAGGAATGGCTAAGAATGGTCATCTAGTCTATACTTTTATCTTATTCAACCTATTGATTGGAAAGCATTGATTGACAAAAATCATGATGGGAAGGTAGTCAATAATTATAGGTCCATTTGAGTTTATTCATGAAGATAAATGTGGATTTTTACCTAAAAGACAATTAAAAGATAATGTAAGGATTGTACTGGATATAATAGAATATCTCGGCCTTTTGGCTAGGATTGTGTGTGTGTGTGTGTGTCTGTGTCTGTGTTTGTGTTTGTGTGTGTAGTAATATAAGATTATGAAAAACAGAGCATACTAATCTTCTTAGATATCGAGAAAACTTTTCACAATTTAAACTGGTAAGTTTTGTTTAAAGTTTTGGTAGATATGGAGTTTGGCAAGAATTATATTCAAAAAATCAGGTTGATGAGTACATCTCAAAAGGCCCGAGTTATGATTAATAGTGTTTTGACTAAATCATGTGATATCCAGAAAAGGACACACCAACATCATCCTCTGTCATCTTGGTTGCTTATTTTGGTTCTTGAAGTTCTGAATAGAGATATTAGACAAGCTGAGAAGACAATGGGCCTAAAAATTTAAAAAGAAACCGTTAAATACAGATCTTTTGCTGATGAGGCTGTTTTGATTTTACAAGATTCTCTGAAAGAGATCAAGTTTTTGATGAAAAAAAATGAATGATTTTGGTGTGCTAACAGGTTTTAAGATTAATAAGCATGAAACAAAGATGTTAATAAAAATATAGCTGCATAAGATCAAGATGATCTGATGAGAAAATGGTTATAAAATTAAGAAACAGATTAAATATTTGGCTGTTACTTGACTAATTATGAACTGTATGTTGTTTCAAAATAACTATGTTAAGATATGAAATTAATTTTTAAAACAATATGCTGAAATGGGAAAAATTGTAACTGTCATTGTTGAGAAGAATTTCTGTGATTAAAATTAATATTTTACCTAGGTTATTATTATTATTCCAGATAATACCTATATTGATAACTGACTAGTATTTAAGCAATGGCATGAAGATATTTCCAAATTTGTTTGGTAAGGCAAGAAATTGAGAATTAAATAGACACTGCTGTAGAATGCTAAAGAAAGAGCTAGGACTATGGATTTTGCAACTTGTTGGATGAAGGAGTGAGTGACTTTAAGAAATAGGTGGTTATTGGAATTGGAAAGATATGATTTAAGATTTGGTTGCATGGCTATTTGTGGTATGATAAAGTCAAGGTTAATGTAGATTTTAAAAATCATTCCATTGGATGTGATGTATTGAAAATTTCAAATAGACATATGGCAAAATTATCTCCTAAAATTCCTTAATGATTGTCTCCCCAAGTAACCTTTTTTTTTAGAAGGGAAATAATATTTAAACAATTCTCAAGGAGAATTTAAGTTACAAACAAGAGAAAGGCAGGAGTTGGAAGGCTTTACATATCATTAGTTTCTCTGTGTTCAGTTAATTAAATTAAATTAAATTAAAGAATTAAGCTTAATAAGAAAAACTATGAATTTCAAAATGGTTAGACTGAATCTGATGTAGAATTGTGTACAAATGACAATATTAATAATAAGATGTATAAACTTTTATTGAAAATGGAAATAGAGAATAATCAGACTAAAAACTACGATAAAATGGACAAAAAGTGGATATAATATACTGTTAGACCAATAGGAGAATATGTGGAAGAAAGGGGTGAAATTCACATTGAATTATAATCTTAAAGAGAAATTTTATAAAATGATGATATATGACACCAGATTGACCAAATTGTCAAAAAAAATGTATACTTTTTACATGTTTGGTGGACATGCAAGAAAGGTAGAAAATATTAGGACCAAGTACATATTCTGATTCAGAAAATTTTAAATTACTAAATGAACTGAGATAAAAGTGAAGGAATGAATGTTTGTAGGGTGTTTTGGGAATGTTTAGATGTATGACAACGATAACTCAAAAGTGGAAATGAAATGTACGCTATAAGTGTCCAAGAAAACAATAATAAAAAAGAAGCCATAATTGCTATTAAAACATCAAAAAATAATATTGTTTGAGGTATAGATTAATATTATTAGAGAAACTTTGGTTTCTTTAGTTTGCTTTTGCTTATAGATTAGCTGGAGAACTTATTTAATCTGTGCAAAAGCTGTAACTTAGTCTGGTGATTGGAAGAGTTCTATTGTTCTCTTATACAAAACAAAAGTTAAGGTAAGTGATAAAACTACGGGAAGAGTAGCATATTAAGTATGCATGGGAATTGTAAAGAGCCATGGTGATGGCCTTGAGGCAAATACTCAGAAACTGTATAAACTGTATAAACAAAAAGGGCTCTGAGAAAGGATATAGTTACTAGGAAGAGATTCAGGCTAGCTCTACTAATTCACTAGGGTATATGAAGGTGGGGAACAGAAACACAATCAGACTTGCAATATCCTGTTACTGTAGCCTCTCTCAATAAAGAATAGTTCTGGTCTTCTTGTGGAGTCAGGTTCCTCATTTGGACCACTTTGAAAGGCTGAATGTATTTGCAGAATTCTGATCAAAAGAACACAAGAGGCGACAATGCACAAAATCTGAGAAGTGCACTGAGGCTTTATACTGAGCAGGGAGTAGTGCAAAGCATAATTTTGCAGTTCAGCAAACTCAAATCTGTATGACTATGAGAGATAGCATGCTATGTACATTAGTTTTGGACAAATATGCTGCTGAAGAATCTAGGGGATTTTGTAATGAATCTAAGCCATGGCATGATGCTGTGAAGAATATTGATCTGAAAATGAATGTATCAAAGATCATAGTAGCTGCATTTGACATGGGAAATGGAGTAAATGATAGCAAATTATACATAATGGTGAAAATATGTTTACGAAAATAGAGAAAGTGATGGGAAAAATTATGTGGTCTGCTGCGAGGAAATATTTTTTTGTATAAAATGGCTGTCTAAAAGAGTGTGTTTCTGCTCTTTTTGTAGTACAGAATATCTCAAGATGAAATACTAAGTTGAATGCAGTGGGAAGCTGAGTGGAGTGAGAATAGGGTTCCTCAAAAGTAAGTATAGTAAAACGAGAAGTGATAAGATCAAGAATGAAGGTCAGTGAATAAATGTGGGTTGAATGCAAAAGTAAGCAACAAGCAGAAAAGAAATATGTTGTGGTTATGTCAGCATGAAGAGGGAATGAAGATTGAATTACAAAACAAGTACATGAAGGAAGAGTAAATGATTTGAGAAGGAAAACTGGGGAAGTTGTCACTAGCTGGATCTGATTGAGAGCCTCAAAAAAAGGTAAGAAAAGCAAAGTATGGAGCAGGATATACTTGAGATGGTTTGTAATGGTGAAACATACAATGAATGATGTCAATGCAAACAATTTTAGCTGTTTCAAGGGATTTCAGGTTTTCAGATGGCTACCTAGTCTACTAATCCATTTCTCATTCCAGCTTTGGGGTTTTTCTTCTAATTTTGTACAGCTCCATACATCTTTTAGCAAGCAGATACATTTATTAGCTAAAAAGACACATTCTATCGTTGCATAAGGTTTGTGAGATTTTTTTTAATGGCATTTGTCCATTGGATTGTTTTTGTCACTTGGTAAAAGAAATAAAGCTGGAATATAAAAAATTAGGGGGGGGGGAACTGAGCACAAGCCAACCCTGGAATTATACAAAGTGTTTATGTCTGCTAAAATGTTTTTTTTTATCACTATGCTTTGATACTGAATATTTTTATTAAGTCCAACTATTAGGAACAAGGGGAAAAAATCTGATAAATATTGGCCCCAAATTAAAATTATTGATTTTTTTCCTTCTATGGATTAAAAAGCTGTTAAAATAAACAATGATAATTTTAGCAATGTTTCTTTTTCATTAACTCACATCTTCAACTTCTTTGCCTTACTAGTTTTCTGCACTCTAAATGATGTTGCTTATCCTGAAAGAGGGATGGGGGTGTGTATGCAAATATGTACTTCTGAATTAATACAAAATACAACAAACTTTCAATCATATGAAATCAAATTCCAGGCAAATGTGTGCTTGTAAGGGGAATGCCCAGGCTGTCAAAATATAGGTCAATACTGCTTATTTTTCTGTTTAATTTAATAAGCATTTATCTTACTACGCAGATATATTTTTAGATATTATTTTAAAAGCAATGTAAGCATCAGGAATTCTTTTTCTTGCTAACCATACATAGTTACAACTGCAAAAAGTTATATTAAGACCAGCAATATTAAGTATCTAACACAAATGTAGGACAAATACACTATATTATAGTGTGTGATTATTCACACTTGAAGCTTACTAACTTCAGTTCAGTGACATAGGGGGATAACAGTAAGAGATATTGGAGAAAGCAAAAAACAGGAATATGATTTTTTTTAACTCTCTTTGAAAATATATTAATTGTATCAGGGATCAGGAGGAGTGTGGAAAAGATCCACAATGACAAAGCTTCCCTTTGACTTGGGACAAAATTCAAATTTAATGTGAATTGAGCTAATTCAATTAATTTTATAACTCATGGAAGGTGGCACAAAATCTATCTCCAATATGTAATTCAGGAGTTCTGTTAAAAAAAACTCCTGTACCAGACAGGGAAAATGGAAAATATTTTTCACTTCAGTACATAAAAGATTTTAATGGCAGGGAAAAGAAAAAAGGCATTGGATTCAGTTAATTGCATGCACCATCAATTGGCAGGCAAAAGCAAGAAAGGCAGAGGGAAGATTTACTCACCTATACTCAGTGGTAGGATTTAGCCAGTTCGCACCAATTCGACAGAACCGGTAGCTAATTTTTTGTTACCCAGGCCCAGAACGGACTTCTGGAAGTGGCATTCACTCAGAGAACCAGTTGTTCACATATTTGAATCCCACCACTGCCTATACTATATATATTTATGTTTGTGGGTGGGTGTTTTTGTGTATGTGTACACATACACACAGAGAGAGACAGAGAAACACATACATATACATAACACAATAGTATTAAAAGGTCAACATGACTTCACAACTGATAAGTGTAGCATTATTTAAAACAAAATAGGGAAAGTGTGCTGAAAAGAGCTGCTGGATATTTTTCCAATTTCTTTGTCAGCCAGATCACCTGGAATTTCTTTTATGCAATGAAGTAATATCCTTTGTGTGTTTGTTTCTGTGCGCCATCTTATCAATTCATGAGTTGTATATATGTGTATGTATATACTTGGAAGCACAGGGCAGGTGATCACAGGGCCAGAAGGGAAAAGTAGAGGAGCTTAAAATGGAGGACTTGATAAAATTTGGAGTTTGTTCTCATCTGTTTCTTTCATTGGGGTGCATTAGGGGGATTTTTCTCTGAAATATTTTTCTCCACAACCACAACCCAGATTTGGCCTATTGTCAAACTTCCCTTCTTCTGCTACATCAAATTTGGTCCCATTCTATTCAGTTTTCAGAGGGATAGCTGGCTGATTAGAGACAGATGGTGGGACAAAGTTCTGAAATTTTAAGAAGAATAAAAACAAGAGAGAGAAAAATCAAGGGTGGAAGGCACAAAAGTTATGTCATAATCCTAATAGCAATAGCACTTAGACTTATATATCGCTTCATAGTATTTTACAGCGCTCTCTAAGCAGTTTACAGAATCAGCATATTGCCCCCAACAATCTGGGTTCTCTTTTTACCAACCTCGGAAGGATGGAAGACTGAGTGAACCTTGAGCCAATCAGGATCAAACTCCTGGCAGTGGGCAGAGTTAGCCTACAATACTGCATTCTAACCACTCCACTGCCTACCTCCAAAAATGTTGACTGAGTTGTTTCATATCTTCTATTATGTCTTTGTATGATAGGAAACATGGCATAAAGAGGGTCATGGCCATCTTCCAAAGAGAGGACCTCAACACTTTTTTGTTTAATGTATAGAGGATAAAAAGAAATACAAAACTTTGAAGGGAACAGAGGCTTCTTTAATTTTTAAGAGAGTGCTAACAGTGGGGAGCTCTGGATCCAGCTACCAAATAATTTTGGACAATTCCTGAAGATCACTAAATCCACTGCATTTATCAGTTAGGCAAAGAAGCGGAAATGAGCGCTATATAATAGCAAAACAGGAACAGCAGTGTTCCTACTTCAGGGAAACTCAAACTATATCAGCCAACAATTTCACAGCAATAAAATTGCTCATATGTTTTGCTGATTCAACAAGGAGCCACTTAGCTTCAGAGTTTCAGAGTTTCACAGTAATCTATAAGGAGAACTTGTATTCAACCCAGCAATGTCTACCCCAACAAGGCCCCAACTTTGTAATGGATATTTATGGCCACAAATTAAATTGTGGGAAAATCAAACATTCAGTAGGATAGTTATTAAAAGTTAGATAAATTGTTTGTGAATAATATCCTCAAAAGAAGGCAACCACCTTTTTAAATTTATTATATGATTGATTAGCAATAGTACTAATGGAAAATGGTAACATAAACAGACAAGTTTATAATTTTACAGTAGTTCCATTAATTCATTTCATAAATGAAGGAGTTTGCTGAAAACACAAGCTATTTGTGAAGCCCTGCCCAGCCTTATGCCAACAACTGTAGAATAGTATGGATAAAATATGCTGTGCACCAAGAACCAAGTCTTGCATGATATCCAGAATTGCTCAAGGATATAGCCCTCCTTAGACTATGATGGATCCCTACAATTTTACAAAGTGTTTACAAAATATGAAGAATATGACACAGGAGACTTATGTCTTACAGTATGTTACATGACTAACAATTATATTAAATACAATAGATTCAATCTCTATATTATACAACACCCTGCAAGACTAAAAATATTTCTTCAGAATCATTACTTGTACCCGACTCAGAACTCTACATCCAACCACCCACCTGTAAACAATTTTTTCTCCCAGTTGGGGGGTGGAAACCAATACAATTTGCACCATAAGTAAAGCAGTGGGTCACAACCGCACACAATCATTTGAAACCAGAGTGCAATGGAACAGTTCAAAAGGTTGAACATTCAATATATGAGCACTCCAGGTAATTCTACTATTGAAATTAACAGAAGTTGCAGTTGCGAGCATTAGCAGTTGCTCATACAGCACATACATCTGCAGCAGGACAATCTTTGCAGGCATAGTTGCAAACATATCAACATTTAAGACTGCGGCTTACAACAAAAACTATATAGTTTTACTGCTACATACATTTACCCTGACTGTGTCTCTTTTGCAGTCTGCGTCATCTGAGTAATACTGGGGAAATGGGTTTTTAACAAACTCCTGTTGGAATTTATGCTATGCTTGACATTAGTCTTAGTTTTATATCCACCAGCACAGTAGGATCCAAAGGAATTCTGCTTGTTTCCTGAATACATTGGCTACTCTATAAGTGACTATTTCCAAAGTGACTCCTCCTCCTGTTCACTCCTTTTAACTTTAACTTTTATTAAAAAGAATTTCTATTAAGCGCCCTTTTAACTACTTTCCCCAACATCCCATTTCCCTAATGAAGACCTTTAAAGTGTGCCTGGTTAAATAGAAGTAGCATTAAAACATGAAGCATGCATGTAACTAAAGCAAACTATGATCTCAGCTTTACAAATAAAACGGAAATATTATCTTGGGGATTAATGAGGAAACAGGAGGAGTTATTGAAGATTACATATTACAGATTCTGATTTTTTAATGGTTGGGATCTAATGGGTAGATATTTGAACTAATTGAATTTCACTGTTTGAAACGCAGCCATGAGACCCTAGAAAGGAACAGCAGCTTAATCTAGCATGGTAATAGTGCTCATGAGGATAAAAAGAAAAGAGTTTTATGTTCGGATTCATTTGCCTTCAAAAATCACTTACACTGGATTTCTAGCATGCTTAATTTTATTATTTCACTGAATCAGACAATGCCTTGTTAATAAGGAGGAAAAAAATTACTGGAGCTGTTGCCTTATGCAAAGGTTAGGTGGTCTGCTCATTTAATTATACTCTGTTTCAAAAGAAAATACAGCAGCATTATTATTTCATATCTTTACATTAGAGACAAATGCCATGGCAATTGTAAATAATGGCTTGTATTGGCACATCTGTATCAGTTTTAAACTTAAATTGTCAAAGCTATTTTTTACCAATTTGAATCCTACTGAGCTTATTGGGTACCTTGGAAACAATTAAAAAAGAAGAAGAGTATCTCATTAATGCTTTAGAAAAGAGGTATATTAGTTACCAGCCAGCATTCTTTTTTAATCTTGGAGATGGCATAGTGTCTGTGACTTATATATGTGATCTTAAATAACATTTTTTTGTTTTATTATTTCTTTTTAAAAAGAGCTCATCAAAGGAAGGTCAAAAAAGGCAGTGTTATGAGAAACGCAGGCTGCTGTTTTTTTATTGCACTTGTATAGAAAACAAGTTGCAGTGGAATCTTTTCTGTTTCAGTTTTCATGCCTCTGAGCCTGGTTTTGAACTTGACATTTAAGTTCTATTAATATAAGGTTGCTATAGCAGGGTACCTCATGAAATATGACACTGTACATGAAGAACTGCACAAAAAATAGTATACTTTCCAGTCTATGTCTTATATAAAGTAGTCAGACCTGCACAACACATGACTCACTAAGACAGACACCAACTGTACATGGTGGCCAACTAAGAGCTTGATAGATGTTTTTTTCTGCTATCTATATTGAAATGTATATTTTTCTTGGTGGAGGCAGCATCTAGACCTGTTTCAGGGCTGATGTTGCCACATAAGAGCCGGGAGGAAACAAGGAAACCTTACTCAGTTATTTGGGTTTCAGTCAACAGTGTGGCTGGCACTTAGTCTCAATTGCTGCTGGAGTTAGCATCAGATCCTTCCAATCTGAATATGGTTGAACCTACTTCTTTTGAGCAGCCTTGAACCATAGCTCAAATATTTTTTTTCTAGCAGTGAGACATTCTCAGTTTCTGATCTGGCCTTATACAAACAAAGTGATCTAGAGATCCTCTTGAATAGGAAATGCGATCAAAGCCTATTTGGGAGAAAAATCTCCCTCTTCCTCATGTAACACACAACTCTGCAATGCAGTGGGAATCTTTACACACACATACACACAGAGACCCACACACTGGGTGCCTGTCAGTTCAACTATAACTGGGTGAAAGTTGCATATTATGACAAGAAGATGACTCCTGCCATAGCAGACTGGTCAATCTACTTTTAAATATGGTTTAGTAGCATTTAAGTGCTAAGCCCGTGTTTTAGCTTCCTTGAAAGTAGATGGGTAGCATGGTTGCACCATGAAGTGGAGATGTCTCTCGTGCTGCATTGTCAGCATAGCTGACTCAGGAATTCTGGGAGTTGAAGTCCATGAGTCATAAAAGAGCTGAGGTTGCCTACCCCTGGCTAGTCCCACCATATCTGATCAGCCTAATCCCTCTTTTAATATTTGCCTCAGAGACTTGGTAGGTAGAGCAAGAGAATCTCATATGAAAAGCCAACTTCTCCTTGCTGCTAAAATTAGTGATTTTAAGCTGTACCAGCTTAAAATGAGCAAAAGGAGTTGGGGCAATTTCATCCCTTGGAGTCAACTGTCATGCCACCAGCAGAATGGTAGGGAAAGCAAGTCAGATTGTATATGGCAAAAAAAAATGTGTTGGGATAAGAGTGACTTCGGGGTGTCTTAAGTATGAATTGGGAAACAGATGAAGGTATCATAGAAACACAGCATAAAAAAAATTAAATTATCAGGGCATTTTCGTGCAATAGTTAGATAGTCATTTTGGGTTGCATCTCTGTGAGGGCAGTAACTGTTCGGTCAAGAGTTCCAGAATTTTAATTATGCAATGCATTATATAGAATAATTTATAGTGACAATGATTCATACAAAGCAATTCACTGTGTTCACAGAGATTGAAATACATCATTATACTGTATTACTCTGGGTATTAAATAGAAAGACTGTAGTTCAGTTTCATTTCCACTGTGATGTTGTCCTCACTTAATGGTCATTCACTTAGTGACTGTTCAAAGTTCTAACCGCACTGAAAAAAGTTACTTACAACCAATTCTCACACCTATAACTGTCACAGCATCCCCATGGTCATGTGATCAGGCTTCAGATGCTTGACAACCACTGGGCATTTATAATGGTCACAACATCCTATGGTCATGTGATTGCCATTTGAGACCTTCTCAGCTGGCTTCCAACAGGCAAAGTCAATGGAGAAGCTAGCAGGGAAAATCACAAGTTGAGGTCAGGTTGAGGTCTCACTTAACAACCACGTGCTTAATGACTGTAGTAAAGTGCTTAATGACTGTAGCAAAATGATCATAAAATCAGATGTAGTCATGTGATGCTTTACCTAATGACTATGCTCATTAATAATGAATATCCCAGTCCCCTTTTGTGGCCATAGGATGAGGACTACCAATAGCATTTAGACTTACATACCACTTCATAGTGCTTTATAGCACTCTCTAAACAGTTTACAGAGTCAGCATATTGCCCACCAACAGTCCTCATTTTATTGACCTTGGAAGGAAGGAAGGCTGAATCAACCTTGAGCTGGTCAGGATCGAACTCCTGGCAGTGGGCAGAATTTGCCTGAAATACTGCATTCTAACTATTGTGCTACCATGGCTCATCTCATCATACAGACCTGCCTGTATAAAAGCAACATCTATCAGTGACTCATTAAAGCAGCTACATTTTTTCAAGACTACATGAGTAGACATTGTTGCTTTAATGAGTTGCTGACAAGGGTTTTATTTCCATTCTACTCCCCACAAAATATTATTCCGGCAATTAAATATGAAACATTTCCCAGCCCCTGCTAAATAGATTCCATTTCCTTTAAAAAAAAATAACAGTCCAGGATTCTGATTTTTTTGTGGTTGGAAATTTTCAAAATAGTATAAATAGTTCTTCATTACTCATTTTTATATCTGATTTCTGCTTTCTAAAACATGAAGCCTACTTACGGTATGTCAGTTTAACTTCAGTGTCTTTGAGTCCACTGTTACTTTTTTCCCAAGAAAATGTCCACAGTTTCTTGGCTGTGTGACTTTGATAGTCTAGCCAAACTCCAAATAATATGATTTACCCAAACGATTAGTGGATTTTTTTGGCTAACTTAGAAGAAGATAAGTAAAGATATTGATATAGAGCATCAGGGCTAAACGTCTGGTACTTTCAGACACAGGCATCAGCTTATATGGCCACTGAGGAGAGATGGGTGGTTTGACATTGTGATCCAATTATGGATCAGCAGCTTTAGAAAGGGCTCAACAAATTAAATCAAATCACTAAAATTTCTGTGAATCACTGAAATAGCTGCACACTAAAAGTAAGTTTAGTAAGCCAACTATAAATTCTAAATCAACTCATTTATAGTCCTACTATATAAACAAGATCCCAATTTACATGTTTGCTGGAGGCTATTTGAAGCAGATTCATGAGGATAATCTTAATACACACATGTGTATAGCAAAACATCTCAAAGACCAGCTACCAACAATGGGCCAATGTTCCCAATTTCAAAGTTTTATCGCTGCAAGATGCCATTTAGAAGGCAGTGTGATCAGTTAAGCTAATTGAACATATTAATAAGATTTGATTTAGAACAAAAATAAAAGCTTAATCTTGATGACTAACACTATCATCATATTATAATAAATGCCAGCAGAAAGCAGTCCCATTATTGCAAGCAGTAAATCAAAGCATATAAGTGCACCAAATATGTATGTTTCTTCGAAAGAATTGCAAACTGAAAAAGCTAATAGAATGGATTATCTGGAGCCTGCAAATAAAATGCTAGTTAATGAATACAAATATTTAAAAGGTTTTATTCTAAGGCAGTAACTGTGGGGAGTGGAGGAAACAATAATAAAAACCAATTGAAAAGCTAGCGTAATAGCTCTGTGATGGTGGCATAGGCACTCATTCTGTATGAATGAAAGCACCTTTTTTTCCCAACATTACATCACATTACATTTTATAAATTGAATTATACATGCAAGCACCTGATGAGCATATATGGTTACATATAAATAGGCCTCTGTGTTGTCTTTTCATCAGCAAATGGCTTGGACTGTAATTTTACTTTTATAAGGGGTGAGAGAGGAAAATAATAAAAAAGCAGAGAAGGCCTGTTTCATCTAGACCAATAGTTCTGGACAGCCTATGCATTCCTCGTTATGTCAGAGAAGGGAAAAAACTGGCACACTCAATTCTATAGGTTTTTCTGTATTAAATAAAATATGACATGGAAAGCAGGCACCTTTAATTGTTTTGCCACATTTTACCAACAGGATGGCTAGCAATCTTTCTTAAAAATAAAAAGTTGAGGTTAAGGAAATAAATACTTTCTGAGAAACGTGCACATTTTTTTCTCCAAATCCTTTCTCCAGTCCATTTTTTTCAAACCACCTGAGCATGTAAAACAAGTGACTCTCTTTTGAACGTTATAGCTTGAAAATATTGAATCAAAGTGGGGTGGTCTTTTATATTGAAATTTTTCCCCCTCTTTTGAGACAGACATTCTGGAGCTGGAGGTCTCACCAAAGCCTCAGCTGTTCCTGTTACAAGCAATCCTTTACAGGGGTAATTTGTGCCAATGCAGTGATTGAAAAATGTTCAATTATCCTCCCACATGCATTGCTATCAGCAAGCCTTACCTGCTAAAGTGTCATTGCTCCACACAGACTCACCATATGGAGACATTTCCAGCAGCAGATTCAGTTCAAGTTTATTATTATTTTTAAGCAGATGCTCACTTCTTCAGATTACCCACAGAGCTAAAGATCCATGCTGGCAGTTGAAGTAGAAATCAATCAATTCTATATTGCCTTCTCTTTAAGTACTGAAATTAGACCATTGTGGTATCTTCCCTTTACTGAATCATTTGTCACTGAATACTGTATCTCAATGGTTTTGATATTTCTGGAGCCAAGGATATAAGTGTACACTAAGGTAAAATATTCACATATGATGCCTCTCTAGATATCAGCAGGTATCTAGCTCTGGCCAACAAAGTAATTACTCCTTCCTCTTCACATCATTTGAATAACCCTGTGGTATTCCATTCTAACATATTATACCTCCTATTTACCTCCCAGTTTGGTCTCATTAATGATTTTGTTATCATTAGTGGTTTATTTACATTTGATCTATCACCCATAAGTACCATGTGAACACATTGACTTGTTCCTTTTTCAATACAAGTGTCAATTTGAATGAAGGTGGTAGTTTGCTCTGATGATATTTTTATAGAACTATACTATCTCTCTTTCTCTTTGCCTGCCTGTGTCACATTCAATGGAAAGTGGATACATTTAAAGCCCTAAGTGAAGGTCAGTCACACTCCAAACCTATCTACCCACAAAAGGATCTCATCAACAGTTGCAATAATAATGGCAAATATCAGCAAAATACCAAAGTTCTCACGCATACATACAACACATACAGTACATACATAGTGAAACTAATTAAAGAGCTTGGGGAAAATAAAACTGTCTTCATTCAGTGCAGAGAAGACCCTAACGTAGGAGCAAATGAGCTTTTCAGGGAAACCCATTCACAGACACAATGCCAGCACCCATAATTATGTGGGTGCATTATGTAGGTGGATGACAACCCTCTGCAAAGGGCTTCACAACAACAACTGAGAAATCCTGATTATCAAGCAAACCTGACTCACTGTATTCATCTGTTCTCAGGGTTTCAGGTAAGTCTCTGTATTAAGATCTTCTCCCTTTTAGCCTTGAGAGCTCTAAAGGTAATTCTGATACAATCACCTCTACTTTAACAACCAAATCTGTTTCAATTGCCATCCTTTTTTTCACTTAGCAAATGGAGCAGTTACAAAGATTTCTCTGCTTTGACTACTCCATATTTTCCCTATCAGAAAAAGTGTAGAGCAATTGAAGGTAGTACCAGTTGTTCTGCCAAACATTCCAAAGGATATATTGGGTAGGCTTTCAGAGCTGGTGTCAACTAAACAGAGATGAGCTGCTGGGTTGAATGGCCATGGCCTAGTCTTCTGATGTCCAGTGCAGGGGTAGGCAACCTTGGCTCTTTTATGACTTGTGGACTTCAACTCCCAGAATTCCTGAGTCAGCATGGCTGGTTCAGGAATTCTGGGTATTGAAGTCCACAAGTCATAAAAGAGCCAAGATTGCCTACCTCTGTCCTAATGTGACAACTGTGGCTGATGTTTTCAGAGGCAGTGAGAGCTCCTTTGACTATACTCCTGATGTCTGATTGATCCATGTCAGCTTTTTTGAACACCCGTGGCATGGACCAATCAAAGATCAACTTGCCAGGTTCAAATACAGATCCCAGTCAGTCCCTGCTCAGCTGTCTGTGAGCTGCCAAGAAATACATTACAATACAGCAGCTCAATCTGCCTTTGAAAATGTCAGCCACAGTTGCCAGTGTAATGTCAAAACATCAGAAAATTAGACCATGATCATTGAGTCACAACACAAAAGCTACAGAGATTTTCTTGTACCAAATTCATAATACAGTCAGCATCAGGAAGACCTGAAATATGGTCTATTAATCCTTAAAAACACACTTGACACAAAGTGCTTACACAAAGATGTACGCTAACCTGGGTAGCATAATTAACTTTGAGAATCAAAGGTAGGCAGTGAGATGATGTTGGAGGGTGAGTGATCCAGAAGATTTCTAAATAGTTCACACTACTATATTATCTGAAGAGGGAGGATGAGAACAATTTAAAATGTGATGCCTCTTTCGATTCTAAATAGTTGCAGAACTGTTCCTTGAGTATATTTATTTATTGATTAAAGTTTCTGTGCTGCTCA
>NW_015387088.1:720738-747921 GCF_001527695.2 Protobothrops mucrosquamatus
GCGTTCGGCTGGCGGTCCCAGCCGCCCAGCTCAAGACTAGGAGCAGGAAAGGCGGACTCGACGAGCGGGCGGGCGGGCGAGCGAGCGAAAGAGAGCAGCTGGCGACGTTGCGCTCTGCCGGGAGCTCACCGACAGAGCTGGGGGGGCCGAGGCGGCCAGGGAGGAACAGCCAACTGCCGGCAACCAGCCGGAACTGCTGGGGCCGGCCCGTATTGAAGAATACGGCCGAATTTACCCGGGCTGGCCGAGAAAGGTGCACCTCCAGCCTTCCCCGCAACCAGGAGAAGCCCCCTCCCTTTTGCAAGGTTGCCCCCTCCCCGCTTTTGGGGTGGGGGAGAATTGAGAGAGAGAGAGAGAGAGACAAACACACACACACACAAAGAGGAGAGGGGATCCGGCCGGCCCACCCAGTGCTCGGATATTGTAAGTCCACAAAGAACTGGGGCAAAGAACCGGGCGGGCGGGCGAGAGAGGCGGGCAGAAAAAAAGAGGGGGAAATCCACACACACTTGCGCAGGGAAAGGGGAAAACGGGTGGGCCAGCCGGCTCCCCTCTCCTCTTTGTGTGTGTGTGTGTGTTTGTCTCTCTCTCTCTCTCTCTCTCAATTCTCCCCCACCCCGGTTGCGGGGAAGGCTGGAGGTGCGCCTTTCTCGGCCAGCCCGGGTAAATTCGGCCGTATTCTTCAGCCAATTCTTCATGTTATGCTCCAGGTACGACCCTCCCCCCTTCCCTTCCGTTCCCTGCGGCACTGCGTGTTGAGGCTGGGACGGAATACCCCGGGCCGCCCCAGCCAAGCGCGAGGGGGAACGCCAGACGCCTCGCGCGAAGGGGGGAGGCCTGGTGATGCTGCGCTCTGCCGGGAGCTCACCGACAGAGCCGGGGGGCCGAGGCGGCCAGGGAGGAACAGCCAACTGCCGGCAACCAGCCGGAACTGCTGGGGCCGGCCCGTATTGAAGAATACGGCCGAATTTACCCGGGCTGGCCGAGAAAGGCGCACCTCCAGCCTTCCCCGCAACCGGGAGAAGCCCCCTCCCTTTTGCAAGGTCGCCCCTCCCCGCTTTTGGGGTGGGGGAGAATTGAGAGAGAGAGAGNTTTGAGAATCAAAGGTAGGCAGTGAGATGATGTTGGAGGGTGAGTGATCCAGAAGATTTCTAAATAGTTCACACTACTATATTATCTGAAGAGGGAGGATGAGAACAATTTAAAATGTGATGCCTCTTTCGATTCTAAATAGTTGCAGAACTGTTCCTTGAGTATATTTATTTATTGATTAAAGTTTCTGTGCTGCTCACTTCCTGAAGTTTCTGAGTGGCTTATAAAATGCCAACGCATGAGATTAAAAGCATCAATGACGTTACACATACCAAATTATTATTTATTTATATTGCTTTTTTAAAAAGCAACAACTGCTTTTTAAAAAAGCAACAGAAAAAGGAAGAGAAGAAAACAAAGATAATTATGATAGAAATGCATACATTGTCAAAGAAAAGTCTCATAACAACTGCTTTTTAAAACTGAATAAAAATACAACAGAAAAAAGGAAAAAGAAACAGTACAATATATCATAACAGTAAATAGCTACAATTCTATATATGCTTATTTAACACAGATGTTATTGAAATATTTATTTCTAATACTCTTATTTAACTTTAACTTTAAATCTTTTGTATAAACAAGTTCCATATTTAATTATATTTGACTATATAAAATCTACATCTGTAGCCAAACTGCTCAGAGGTGGTAGATGTACCGTAATCACATCTTCAATGCAATGCTGCAATGTCATTTTTTTGGCCAAAGTAAGGGCAAGGAGAATCCATCTATGTTGTCCAGTTGTCAAATTCCATGTACTAAGTATGTGTAATTCAAGACAATATTGTCCTCTGAAAATTTTAATCTATCAATCAAATTATGATAGAACTACTCATGGGGAGTAGGCTAAACTTCCACTCTTGAAACACTTTCTTAAGAAGTCAAATCTTTGTAGTCTAATTCTAAACAATATATAGTTTTTATATATAGTATAGATGACCACATGCAACATTTAAGTTGACAAATCCTCTTAATATTTTAACTAAGAACTCCTACCATTGGCTTTGACCAATAGATACTGTCAATCAAATCCTATGTTGTTGAAAGCTCATGTAGATTATTACTATATGGAATATTAATGCCATAGTTAATTTTAAACAAAATGTCATACTTTTTATTGCATACTCATGCATCTGTTCTAAATTTCAAACTCAGAAGTCTCAGCTAGTAAATATCTTAGGAATATGCATCAAATTCATCTGAATAAATCAGACTGCCGGGCTGATTTTATGCCTCTGTGAAAATACTATACAAAGAAAATTATGAAGTTTTCTAAATTTATTCCATTAGTACTATCATCTAGAATACCACGGGCCTAATGAAGTAAAGAAGTTAATATTATCACTAAGCCTAGAAAAGAAGGTCTATTATCCATTATTTGAATGGACTAAATATTAAGACTATTAGAGGTAAAATATTGGAATATAAAGTTAATTTATTTGATCAGGATGAGCTAATTTTGTCTAGTGATTATTATATATTATATTATATTATATTATATTATATTATATTATATTATATTATATTATATTATATTATATTATATTATATTATATTATATTATATTATAATATTATATTATATTATATTATATTATATTATATTATATTATATTATATTATATTATATTATATTATATTATATTATATTATATTATATTATTATATTATTATATTATATTATATTATATTATATTATATTATATTATATTATATTATATTATATTATATTATATTATATTATATTATATTATATTATTATTATATTATCCTCATTAACCATCTTCTAAACCTCCATGAGAGCCAATCTGGTGTAATGATTAAGGCATCAAGCTAGAAATTGGGAAACCTTGAATTCTAGTCTTGCTTTAAGCAGAAAGCCAGCTGAGTGACCTTGGGCCACTCTCTTTCTCTCAGGCCTAAAAAGGAGGAAATGACAAGCCACCTCTGCCCCATTTAACCCCAATAAATTTCTTAAATGTTGTACAATATTTGTATTCCTCAAAGTTTTCTGTCTGCCTTCTACATTTTTAAATATTTTTCTGTATCATTTTCCTATCTTACCTGGCAATTTTGGCTGTTTCTTGGTAATTAAAGTAGTTATACTGGACAGCTGCTCCTAGTTCTGTTCTTCTAGTCCAGAAGATATTAGATCCCAAATGAAATTATCCTGAATCTCAAAGGACAGTCTTACATTGAGATGGGAATGCCTCCTCCACTTCAGTTACTGGTCACTGCTTCTGCAGCCATTTGTTCTGTCTCTTCCTATTGGACTATACTTGTATTATGTCATAGGAGCCCATTGTTAGCTAGCTATACTTTCCTGGCTGCTAATATACAACATACAATACTGAACATTTATTTTCAGGGGCAGGATGTAAATTAAACAGGTCAGTGACTTTTCAGTCATTAGACTGAGATAAATTCTTCTTTTTTGTGTGCCCTCATTTCAATGTAGACTCCTGGCAACTGCAAGCATACACTGATGCAGTTTTTTTGGCAAAGTTTTCAGAGGTGGTTTGCCAGGATCAGAGTGCAGTCTCACAGTGTCTTTTTACCAAAGTGTCTCTCTTCTTTTATCTAGCTGGTAAGAAATATGGAATATTTTAAACTGGCAGGTTTGTCCAACTAAACTCGTGAAGAATATATATATACTTTCTAATTCACTATTACAAAGTGACGAGGTGTTTAATTGAAATAAGTGAAACTCCATAGAGGAATACAACAAGTTAAAAACTGATATAGCAATAGCCATAGCACGTAGGCTTATACACCACTTCATAATTCTTTACAACACTCTCTAAGCAGTTTACAGAATCAGCATATTGCCTCCAACAATCTGGGTCCTCATTTTACTGACGTCAGAAGGATGGAAAACTGACTTAACCTTGAGCCAATCAGGATCAAACTCCTGGCAGTGCGCAGAGTTAGCCTGCAATACTGCATTCTAACCACTGTGCCACACAGCTCTATAACTCATATAGAGTATGAGTTAAGGATGGGCAAGTTAGGATGAATTCAGTTTGTGCATGGCCCGTTTTGTGTATGGAACAGTTTGTGCATGGCCCGTTTTGTGTATGGAACAGCTAGTTTAGGGTATTTAATGATTGAGCCAAAACGTGTATTTGTCCTGGATTTGAATTAAACCAGCTGCATTATTATGGATATAGAAATATGGTTCTTTCAGGCAGAAGTATCTGGCAAGGGGATAAGAGTGGGCAAAAATCAAGAGATCAACAACAGCTACTGAGAGAAGGGAGGGAAGGGAAGAGAAAGGAAGATGTTGATCAAAAGCAAGGAGGCCAATGCCATACTGGAGGCATCAGAGGAGCAGGAATGGAGGGAAGGTACTAGCAGGGCTGGGGGAAAATGGGCTGGTGTAATTTGCCACCCTGGCACCTGGATGGCAGTTGACTGGATGAAGGAAAGAGAAAAGAGATGCACTGAGAATGGTTTTGGAAAGTTACAGTATATATTTGGGGGGGAGGGTTAAACTACAACACATTTTCAGTTTCATGCGCAGAAGTATTTCACAGTACAAACTGAGAGCAAAGGTTGACAAAGTCTCTACAATCAATTTATAATCAGTGTGATATACAGTAAGTACTCCTTCCTTACAATAAAATATAAGGAGATGCTATTGTAGAAAATACTTATATCGTCTAAATAGAGATACATTCATTGTACAGGTGATATGTAAACCCATTATGAAGGATGTTGTGTGGCAACAGACATACAAGATAATCTAGTTATGAAGCCTTAACAATATAAATAATGCTGTCTGGGATATATTGAAATCTAGAAAGCCCATTTATTTATTTATTTATTTATTTATTTATTTCTTGTATTTCTACCCCGCCCTTCTCCCTGCGGACTCAGGGCGGCTTACAACCATTTAAAAACAAATACTTGGATACAAAAATACAAAATTTAAAATATTAATTAAAATGAAATATTATTCTAAGGCCGAAAATTCGAAAAAAAAAAAAAAATTTTTAAATTATTTTAAAACCAAATTAAAATAACCCTTAGGCCAGTCCTGCTAACTTAAATAACCATGTCTTGAGGGCGCGGCGGAAGGAGGGGAGATCCGGAATCACCCGGATCTCTAGGGGTAGCTCGTTCCATAGGGTGGGAGCTCCAACAGAGAAGGCCCTCCCCCTGGGGGTCGCCATAACACTAGTTCAGTGATCTATGTTATGCTTTTCATGCTGTAGCTAACTGGAATTCTCACTGAACCACAGTAACAACTTTGACCGCACAAGTTAATTTTGAAGGAATCTCAGGATCCCTATTTAAACTGGAAGAAGTCACAGGGCTTTCCTCGCAGGAGGAAATAGTGAAACCAACCTTACAAAAAATGAAGATCCGCAAAGGGGCTGCAAGAAAGGGAAAAGAAAAAGATATGCAGGGAATAGGGAAGCAAATAAACACCATGGAGGCAAAGAGCCTAAAGCTACTCATGAAATTTAAAATAATCATTCTTGGAAGGTCCCTAAAGTAAAAACACATTGAATTTGACAGCTTTTCATTAACTGAGACAAATTTTTGCCTATTTTAAAACACTGAATTTCTGCCTTGCTTCAATGTTTGCATTTACTAAATTTCTTTTTGAAAATTTAGAAATCAGTGTTTTTGCTGTAATTTTTTCCAAAATAAGAAGAGATCAAACATCTCATGTATCAAGAAAATCCTATGTACAATGTACAATGATTATTCAAATGTTTGTGTGTTTGTGCTTTACTGTATGTAGTTGGGGAGTCTCTCTCTCCCTCCCCCCTCTCTCCATCTCTTAAATAATGTTTCATTCAACATTTTGTGTTTAAGAATTTGTAATAAACAGCAAAAAGGTAATTAAGATTTTGATCTAGGAAAGTTATGAATGGATTAAGAGTCCAGAAAAAATTGGAATATTGACTTTTACTATAAAAATTTTGGAATTAACTCTAAAAAATAAGCAACTTCTCATGGGAAACAGACTTATTTTAGTTATCCTGGCAACTGCAAGTCATAGCAAAAGATACCGTAAGTGATGATTTTAGAAACTGGACATAGAGGGGACTAAAGATTTTAAGCAGAAGAAAAAAAATAAGACTGATGTCAATTAATACTTAACAAATGATACAAAATATTATAACATCAGAAATATTAAAGGAGATCTTTGAAGAATGGAGCCAGAAGTTAGAATAGAATAGAATAGAATAGAATAGAATAGAATAGAATAGAATAGAATAGAATAGAATAGAATAGAATAGAATAGAATAGAATAGAATAGAAGCTGGGAGGGAACCTTGGAGGTCTTCTAGTCTAGCCCCCTGCTCAAGCAGGAGAACCTATACCATCTCAGACAAATGACTGTCTAGTCTCTTTTTAAAAATCTCCAGTGATGGAGTGACCACGATTTCTGGGGGCAAGCTATTCCACTGGTTAATTCTCCTCACTGTCAAGAAGTTTCTCCTTAATTCCAGGTTGCTTCTCTCTTTGATCAGTTTCCAATCATTGTTTCTTGTCCTGCCCTCTGGTGCTTTGGTGAATAATGTGATCTCCTCTTCTTTGTGGCAGCCCCTCAAATACTGGAATACTGCTATCATGTCTCCCCTAGTTTTTCTTTTCTTTAGACTAATCAAGTCGAAGTCCCATAGCCATTCTTTGTATGTTTTAGTCTCCAGGCCTTTGATCATCTTAGTTGCTCTTCTCTGAATTTTTTCCAAACTCTAAACATCTTTTTTGTGATATGGTAACCAAAACTGGCTGCAGTATTCCAGGCGTGGTCTTACTAGGGTTTTATAAAATGGTACTAATACCTTGCGTGATCTTGATTCTATGCCTCTGTTTATACAACCCAAGATTGTATTAGCTTTTTTGACTGCTGCTGCACACTGCTGCCTTAAGGTTAAGTGATCGTCCACTAGGACTCCAAGGTCCCTTTCACAGTTACTGTTTTTAAGCCAGGTCTTAGTAACACTGTCAGTAATGATACCTGCTTCTGTGGACAGACAATGTCTAAAATATATTAATAAAGGAATGATAGATATGGAAAAAAGTTATCTGGTAAGATAAAGAAAATACAACATGTGGAACTACAAATAACAGGCTAAGATAATGATTTGGAAAAGTTCTCTTTACTGGATATACAAAAGAAACTAGCTGAAGTTTTAAAAATTAAAAGGCAAATATAAATTACAAACCAAGAGAATGAGATGGAAAATGTTTTCTTATTAGATCTAAAAAAGGAGGCTTATTAAAATCTTGAAGAAATCTGGGATGGTGGAAAAAAAAGTCCCACCCCCATCGACACTGGCAGGGAAAGCTAGTATATATAAACAGATATTAAATCTCACATTCGTTCACATTGATGATCTTATCATGTAGGACAGGGGTAGGCAACCTTGGCTCTTTTATGACTCGGGGACTTCAACTCCCAGAATTCCTGAGCCAGTATAGCTGGCTCAGGAATTCTGGGAGTTGAAGTCCATGAGTCATAAAAGAGCCAAGGTTGCCTACACCTGGCATAGGGTAATGAAACATCTACAAGTAAACAACTAAGCTTAGAGAGCACCTAGGACTCCACAATAAGCCAGATGTTTTACAAATAACAAAATCAAGCCCTTAATTGAATATTCTATTTAGCACATGACTTTATTGGTGACTACTGTATTCTCAATACTGTTGTTCATGTCTGAGTCAAATGGTTTCTATTGTATTTGGCTGCCTTGATGGTGAATTATTATTCTGTATTCCATGCTTGCTTGCTTCTTTATTTGTACATTAACTTATGAATGTCTAAATCATATCAGTCAACTAACTCTGAGAAATGTACAAAGTAATAGCCACCACCAGTGGAACAATAAAATGCAATAATAATACAAATATACTATGCATTTCCTCATAGAAAAATAATATCTCTAAGAAGAAGAAAAAATGGGCAGAAGCAATTTCAGTGACAACTCAAATGGTGTCTTTTGACACGGGAGCTACTCAACAATCAGTAATAAAGTATTATATGTTTGTGTTGTGCCTAGTGCCTCTAATTGATGATGTTATAAATACTAATGCAGCATGTGATGATAAACTGCCCACACAAAAGCTTGTGTGCACTGATTTGTATCATACATCTTGCAGCATTGTTCACAGTTCAACTGAGATGGCAGAGCTATAGACAAAAACAGCCACAAGAATGTATTAAAAGGAAGTTGGAGGATTTGGGGTGTTAAAAGAGTGATTGAAGTGATCAGCAATGTTGATTCCATGGGAGTACTTGTGATTTACTCCTCCCCACCCCAAAAAGTGATAGATGGGAACATTCACTAGAAGACCCTTAAAAAGGGTCTCTCCCAGTCTAGAGGATCTTAACATTTCACAGAATAATTTTTTTTTGGCATTTCAATATTTATGAATGTCCAAGAACTTAAGAACATGCACAAAAGTTGTTTACTAAGAGTACTAAGTATTTGCTGAGTTCCTGGGAGTGCTCAGGGCAGGTTTGGAAGTGCTTGGGGCAGGCAGGTTTTTTTTTTGGGGGGGGGGAATCCTACCTGTTCTTCTTTCTGCTTTATAACATATCAATGTATTAATTATCAACATATTAACATGTTCGTCTTTCCATGTCTGAACAGCGTATGAGAGATTTGAATGAAAGCACTGCTATTCAGTTCAATAAACATTTGAAGATGTTCTTTCCTTGTCAATAGTCGTAGAAAAATATAGTATCTTCAGATAGCTTAGTGTTGTTATCTCTATTAAAAGTAAAACAGCATCTTCTAGAACTGGTTTTATTCCACAACTCATTTAGGAATGTATCTAAGACAACTCTCAGAAATGAATCAAATGAATCAAAATGTCTATAAGAACAGATGGATATAAGAATTTTAAAGCCTAGTTCTATGGACCTCGGAATCACCATTTTTCACATATTCTAAAATCTACCATTATTTTTTTAATTAATCCTGCTATTCCTTTAAATAGTAAACTTTCAAGTTGATATAATTATTTTATTGCTTTTTTCATTAGCTATTGTCACAGCTCTGATGATGACAAGGACTTAGCAATTCATCCCAACATTAAAATTTTATTTTCCTAACATATCTATGGAATGTCAGCACCTCTGGGATTGTTCAAAGGTTGCTCATGATAACTTACAACGATGACCTTTGCTTAAGATTGAAGTAAACAACTTAGATCACAAGTATGCATTTTTATTTTTATTTTTATTTTTGTAACCCATCAACTTTGCTCTGCTATACAGGTGCTCTCTCAGTGCAATGCATCCCAAAGATTCTTTCCAGAAATATTAGCAAGAAATTAATTGACTTGACACTGGCATATGGTACAATAACCTCCTATTCCCTTCAAACAGGTTTGTATGTGACATTGTCATTTGCATGAGCCAAGTCCAGCTAACACTCTGTCTGCTTCTTTTGTGTTAGAAAACCTCCGTAATTAAAATAAAAAGTATTGCAGCCTTCAAAGTGTTTGAAAACCCCAGGAAACAGTTCTTTGCCTGGAAGGGGGACGAGGTATGAATTACTTGTCCTCATGAATTCCAAAGAGATGGAACTTTTCCAAAATGAACATGAGCCACACAGTAGTCAATAGTTTTGGTAGTGTTTGGTATGTAACCCAGTCTCATGATACACAGTGCCAAATTGCTCTCTTTATCAAGTGATGTTAGTGACCTTTAAGTTTTCAGTAAAAATAGCTTTCCCTTTATCACTGCTATGACCCATTCTTTAAACTTTTTAAAATGCCAGTTTATTGGAAAATTAGATCTTAATTTAGTTTCAAAAGGACCTTGAAGTAGGGACCTCTTCTTTTAAGTTACTGAATAAAGAAAATCACACTCATTGACATTGTTACATGATTAACAATAAACCACAGTTCCCATGATCACATGCTATCCAAATCTATTATATTTGTTTCCAGTGTGTCCCAACCTTAGCAAATTAAAGACATGTGAACTTCAAGTACTGGAATTCCCCTGCTAGGATGCTGAGGACTCAGGGAGTTGAAGTCAATACATCTTTTAATTAAATGATATGCAAGTAAAATTAAAACTATTACTTGTTGGCTTCTTTAAACATCTGCACACAGACACGCAGACACACATACACACACACGTTGCTATATGTTCAAAAGGAAAGAGTTTAGTTTTAGAATTCACTTTTAAACAGCAGCATGTAAGTATTCCCTTAGCTACACAGTTTTGTGTTTCAACTCTATCTTCATATCAACATAACCTGTTTTCTTTGGAACGGACAACTTTTCGAAATCCCTTGCTCCCCAAACAAAAACTTACACAAATTGCCGTATAACCTTAGGCTGTGATCTTTCCGGCAACATAAAAGAGTCTAGAGCAGATAGAATATAGTGAGTACTGCTCTTCTTTGGAAAAGCCTCACAGAAAAGCCTCACAAAATTACCTTAAAATATATAGAATTTAAGAACTTTAACAGAGGGTATAACCATTAAGAGGCCAAGTCCTAGATCAGTGGTGGCAAACCTATGGCACATGTGCCAGAGGCGGTACTCAGAACCCTCTCTGTGGGCATGTGCACCAGCCCTGCCTCCCCCCACGGCCCCCTCCTCACCAGCAGACCCCCTGGAGAGTTGCCACCGAGTGCGGCCTGTGCAGAGCAGTGCAGCCAAGGACATGGCAGCCAGGCAGCGGGGACAAGACTCCACCCTCACGCCCCATCATGCGCAGTTGATGCTGCGGGGTGCGGGCAGAGGGCGTGGATGCCATGGCCTGTTGGGCCACCTGGGCGATCTGTGGCAGGCTGTGGAGGCGGTGGGTGGCCCTGTGGGTGGGTGGAGGGCAGAGTGGGCTGGGGCAGGTTCGGTTTTTGGGCACTTGATCTCTAAAAGGTTCGCCATCAATGTCCTAGATACTTAGATCAGAATAAAATACAAAGAATTCTGATTATCAGCTAATTACATGAGACTTTCCTAAAAAGTCACAATCCAACCACTTTTGACATTACCTTTTCCCACTTCTACAGGAATGGTTCCAAAACCACTCCCATACTTTATCTATGCTACAGTGATATATCTATCCACTTTGCCTAATCTTTTTTCTGATTGCCTTCGTTTTCCAAGCATCAAGATCTTCTCCAAAAATTTGCCATCATTATTTATCTAAAACATTTAAATGTGAATTTTATTATTAGAGGTTCCAGTGATCTGTATAGTTTTATAACATCTAGTATTAAATAATTTGATCATCTTCCAATCAAAGCATTCTCCATAATTTCCTCTAGAATCTCAATCATCAGTGGAAAAACAATCAGGTTTTTCTTCACTCAGACTTTCCAATGGTTCAGCTTTCACAGCTTCTGTTACAAGTGAGAAAAATGTGGTCTTAACAATAGTGTAACTGCAACAGATTTATTTTTTCAACCTTCATATTAAATTCCTGAATGTCTTGGGAACTGGTTTTAAATTCTCTTGAAAACTTGGCAAAAATACTATAATAAAACAATGGTTCAGTAGTTAAAGATGCTGAGCTTGTCAGCAGGAAAGTTGATACCTCAGGTTCAAGACCCAAGTGCCACACAATGGGATAAGCTCCCCTCACTTGCCCCAGCTCCTGCCAATAGGTAAATAGATAAATAGATACCATTTCAGTGGAAAGATAACAGGTTATGTGTGGCTCAGCATATAGTCATGCTGGCCACATGACCATGGAAGCTTCTTTGGACAATTGGACTCCCTCAGCTAGGAAATGGAGATGAATACCATTCCCAAGGATCGGACATGACTGGACAGGGGAAACCTTTATCCTTACCTTAGTAATAGAAATAAGAAAGATTTCTTTAAAAAAATCCTTATAAAATAGTTTCACTTTTTTCTACCAGAATAGTAATGTTAGCATTCAGTTTCTTCCAATATGTATGTATGCATGTATGCATTTATGTTTAGAGGCTTCCCAACTCAAGGCACCTTTCAATAAAATAGAAAAAAAAGAGAACCATGCATATCTGGGAAAAATATGACGCAGGTAGCCCTTTAACTCACAATCACAATTGGGACCAGAATTTCCACTGTAAGCAAGAGAGTTGTTAAAGTGAGTCATGCCCAAATTTACAACCTTTTTTGCCATTGATGTTAAGTGAATCACGATCGTTAAGCAAATTGACTTTGCTTGTTGGAAACTGGCTGGGAAGATCACAAATGGTGATCCCAAGACCCTGGGATGCTGCAACTATTATAAATAAATGATGGTTTCCAATTGCCCAACTTTTGATCATATGACCATGGGGATGCTGCAATGGTTGCTGCAAAGGTTGCTAAATAAATGGTTGTAAATCAAGGAACACCTGTATAACAAAATCAGCCAATGGGGACTTGACATCCATCCTAGCTTCAAATCTGGGAGAATAGCCAAATCTTCAAAGACTTTCAACATGACTTTGGGTGAAAGCCATCTGGATCTCTGGAAGGACTGTGTTCCAGAGCACAGACCTTGCAACAAAATGTGCTTCCTAGGTCCTGATAGTCAAAGGGACTTAGAGCACATTCACTCTTGTCCAATGTTACCAAGCAACTAATGTAGGAGTCCAAAAATCAGAATGAAAAGCACCCTGACCTCCTTATTTCCCACATTCCCCCACAAAGCATTTGGAACTAAGCATTCTTAGAACGACTCACCATCTCTTGCGTCCCGCAATAATTCTATAAATTATTTTATCCATTCAGAATCTCACACCATTTGCTATTAGTTAAGCCCTCTGTAAGGAGCACTACCTAAACAGCATTTGTAGTTTTATAATCCCCTTAAATTAAGCTCCACATCCTCTTGATTTCTTGTGAAATGAGTTACATGTCTATAAATTGAATTGAAAGCATCACTGGCTCTAGATGGAACTGCTGTAATAGCAATTTGTACACAGGCAGAGTGAATGGCAATCAAGATTTAATCCAATATTTAACCCAGTATTTGCTCTAAAAAGCAGGGTTTTTTTATTACTATTAATAAAAAAATAATTCCAGAAGGAATATGATCTCATGACTAAGCACATAAATACAGCCTCTGTAATGTTCCATGAACTTTTAGGGCAACTCATCTTTTTAAAATGTATTTTTAGAAGAGGGAAAAATATACAGCACACATACATTCTCCCATTTCCTCTCCACCCCCATCTCCAAAGCATAGATCAAATTGACAAGCTGAAGTAGCTCATTTAAGGAATATCAAAATATTCCATTTTGAGCTGGCAGAGCAAAACATAATAAAATCTCTCACTGCTCTCTGCCCACTGAAATAAAGAAGCTAATGAAATTGATCTTTTGTGTTACAGCCAAATGTGTTTCAGTGGAAAGAAACTTGTCAGAATCCTATCAATTAGCAACAATTCAAGTGAACTTGCTCTCCCATCTCTCTCACTGCAGTATTGTTCCACGGTATATAAGATTGGCTCTAGGAATTTGTGGCTGCCCCGATATCTTTGCTATCCTATTTATTCATATATCATGATGAAACAAAAGATACATTTTATAACGCTCTTAGATTTTTTGAATACACTCCATGCATGTTCCTATTGGCTTTAGGGTATGGCTAAATGGAGTATTATTATCCACATGCTGCAGATTGTGAAGGGGTTTACCAAATCCCATAAGCTTCATTAGGATGTCACCTTTTTGCTCAGAAACTTTCTGCTGTATATTTTCTTCCCACACTATTTGGATAATGATGAGAAGCAAAGGTCAGTGTGGAAGAAACCCACATTTCAGCTGCTCTCCAATTTAGAAAAGTTGTGGATTTTTCATATTACCCAAGTGCACTACAGAAAAGATATTATGTTCTTACCTAGCAGAGACAATGTTTAAAAAACTATATTATTGAAAAAAGGAGATTTGAATCTGGGACTTCCTGATTTAAACTAATTAGGTACCACATGTATTGCAAAATGTGCACATTTTCCATGCTCCCAGGAATCACTTTTAGAAACTGATTTATTTGAAATACATCTGACCCTGTTTTCAACACAAATAGCTAGGCAAATAATGAATTAAGGTGCACCCTCATTCTTTCTGTAGATGACCATGCCCTGGGACCAGGACATGACTTTGGGATATTCCCTTCATCTCATCCTCAGCCCACAGTGGAGGCCACTTAAAGTCAGATTTATATATTATAGAATCTAAGTGATCACACTGAAAAATATTTACAAGCACAATTAGCAAGCTATCATGTTACCTCATTAACTAGCTCCTAAACCTCCATGAGACCCAGTTTGGTGTGGTGGTTAAGGCATCAGGACAGAAACCAGGAGACTGTGGGTTTAGTCCCACTTTAGTCACAAAGCCAAATGGATGACCTTGGGCCAGTCACTTTCTTTCACCTCTAGAAGGAGGCAAAGGCAAACTGCAGGGACTTGTCCACACATTCTCTGAGAATCAGACATGATTGAATCGGGGGGAAAAATCCTCCATGACTATTTTGGTTTAGGATTCAGTAGAGACTAGACACTTAATTTAATACCTGGGCTTGGGGCCCTGATCATTAATTAACGAAGGACCCTGTTTCTTGGCTCTATTAACATCTATGGCAATAATTTTACTTGGCAACCATATACATTTATTTTGTATTGTTTTAATTGTTTTTATGATGTACACCATCCAAATGTTGAGATGGGCAGCTATAGAAATTAAATAATTTTGTGGACCATCTGCCCATGTCATACCTAACTGCTCAGATATTATACATAAACTCTTTATATATGCAGTTTAAGAACTTGTTTGAAATATGACCTAAATTGTAATACAAGTAGTCCTCAACTTTCAACAGTTCATTTAGTGACCATTTGAAGTTACAACAGTACTGAAAAAAGTATCTTATGGCTGTTTTTCACACTTACGATCATTGCAACATCCCTATGGTAATATGATCAAAATTCAAATGCTTGGCAGCTGGTTCATATGTATGATGGTTGCAGTGTCCCAGGGTCATGGAACTTCTTTTGCAACTTTCTGACAAGGAAAATCAATGGGGAATCCAGATTCACCTAACATCCATGTTACTAACAACTGCAGTGATTCACTTAACATTCATTGGCATTCATTCATCATTGGCATCCTTCAGTCTCGAGATACTATGGTATCATGCTCTGGAAAGAAGTCCGAAGGCAGCATTTGGTGTGGCTAAAAAAGCCAATTCGAGAATGGCAGTCCCTTCCACACTGAGGGCAGATACAATCTGCCCCTTGTCCAGCCCCCAGATTTCGCTGGTTCTGGGACTGCCTCTTTGTCTCGGCCTGCCGCACAAGTGTCTCTTCAAATTGGAGAAGGCCATGCTGCGTCTTTAGCCTCCAGGCTGAACGATCAGAGGTCAAGGATTCCCAGCTGTTAATGTCCATTCCCAAAGCCTTTAGGTCCCTCTTGCAGATATCCTTATATTGCAGCTCAGGTCTCCCTCTGGGGCACTTTCCCTGCACTAGTTCTCCATACAGGAGATCTTTCAGAATTTAATCATCAGCCATTCTCACGACATGCCCAAGCCAGCGTAGACATCACTGTTTCAGTAGTGTATACATGCTAGAGATTCCAGCACATTCCAGGACTGCGCTATTTGGGACTTTGTCATGCCAGGTGATGCCGAGAATATGTCGGAGACAGCGCATATGAAAAGTGTTCAGCTTTCTCTCCTGCCGTACGTGAAGAGTCCAAGACTCACTGCAGTACAAGAGTGTGCTCAAGACGCAGGTTCTATAGACCTGGATCTTTGTATGTTAACAACTTAACAACTGTGTCAAGAAAGGTTGTAAAATGGGGCAAAATCCGTTTAACAACTGTCTTGCTTAGCAACAGAAATCTTGGGCTCAATTGTGGTTGTAAATCAAGGACTACCTATGCATAACTATTTTTTCAGCTAGTGCAGCTTACTTTGTTTAGGTTATTAGAAATATACAGTATGTACTTAGCATAACTTGGCTCAAATACAATATACCCATCTGCAGTAGCCTCGGGGTAAAATCTTCCATGATAGAAGTTCACAGTAAGATTCTCCTGACATGGATTTATGAATTTTTTGAGGTATTAAAGATATGCCCGCTGCATTTCCTGCCCCTGCTACCAGAAGCTGTTATACAGGGGACAAAATTTGTTATCCAAGTTAAGGAGATAGCTCTGAAACCTTAGGGCTTCTGCTTTCTAGGAAAGCATGAGAATTTGTTTCCATTCAGATGCATAATATTTTTTTTAATGCTCAGCAGGGGACTTACTGCAGTTGCTAGTTCCACAACCATCATACAATTGATATAGCCCTTTCATAAATGTAACTGGAGGTGGTAAAGCTGTCAGTGAAGCCATTTAAAAAAAATACAATGGATGATATAATTTTATATAAAAATTAAAAGTGGATAATAATACTTCTGTCAAACATTTGATTTAAAAGAATAACAGAGTTAGAAGGGACCTTGGAGTTCTTCTAATCCAACTCCCTGCTCAGGCAGAAAACCCTACATCATTTCAGACAACCCTATACCATTTCAGACAATTTCTATTTCTATAGATTTTTGGGAATACAACAGTGCCAATCCAGATTGATCAACTATTTTTCCTTTTTTTATGTCAGAATTTTTAAATACCAAAATCCCACATCAAAAATGACAATATTCAGCAACAGAATATGAAAAACCTCTTAGGACTCACCATAATAATGCCATAAGTTGCCATTCTCAGAGAAGGAGATTTTCCAAGAAAGATCCTCACTTGAAATCCCTGAATTAATCAAGAAACTGGATTCTATTCATTTCAGCTTGATTAGAGGCCATTACATTACAGCTGTTAAGTAATTCAGCAGATCATGAACTAATGGAGGGAAACCTAACTACTATTTCCCCCTCCCTGTGATGGCTTCAGCATTTGGAAGCTGAAAGATGAGAAACTTACTGCTGTTGCTGCTGGAGCCAGGCAGGCAGAAGAGCAGGTAATGAAGCTCTCAGCATATATCTAGATGATTATAGCCTTATCATTATGGCGAAGAAGGTAGAGACAAATGGAGGTCTTCCATGGTGCTGAACTTTCAGTTACAGCCCTAACAAGAGTCCTGGGTTTTCCCGAAATTCAATATTCCTCTCCAATACATTGGATTCTTAGATTTCAGAAATGTAGCCGTCTTAAAAGCAGAACCTCCTTAAGTTGCATTTTGCAGCTTTAAGAGCCATCTGGTTTGACTGACCAGCAGAATCCAGATCAGACAAAAGAACAGTATACTGGTGCCAATCCTCTGCAGTGGTTTGAGTCCCCACTTCCAGAATAGAGGGTTCAGGAAGCTAAGAAGTGCACTGACAAATGGCTATTGATAATGGACTCTTATCCCTCCTAACCTCTGGAGGCCCAGCCACCATCAATCCCTGAGATCAGAGCTATGCAGTGAAAACATACATCAGTTCTTCCTTTTCCTCCATCCTTTGATGTATTTAAAATCTATCTTATGTAGGCTCCACCCATTTTCTCCCTTGCCTTTCTTCCTTATCCCCATCCATTACATGTAGGCTGGCTTTTCAATCCACCTTTTCCCTTCTGCTCCTGGAGGGAAGTTATAACTTCCAAACTCAGATATGTGTAGCTGCACCTTTGCTTATTAAAAGCTCGCTCTCTTAAAACAGAGCAAAGAGCTTGTACAAAGCACGTACTGGACTTAATTCTCTTCCCCCTAAAACTGCAGTGTAGATGCTATCCCGTTGCTAGCCCCCTGGGATTGTTCAATGCTATTCCCTCAACACTGCTTGTGCCTTTTTCCCACTGACAATTATTTCCTAGTGATCATTATTTTCCTTTTCATTGCCATTTCATACTGACTGTTCCTTCTTCTACTGAATTTTTTTTCAAGTTTTCATTGCTATTCCCTCAACGCTGTTTATTGCTTAAAAGGCTATTTTCCCTTGAATGCTATTTCCCCAGTGATTGCTGTTAGATGTATGCAGTATTCAGATCCAAAGAGGACAACATTGCTTTGCCCTTGGTGGGCCTTTTCCTGGGCTAACTAATAGTGGAAAATGTAGATTTGAGCTAAAAAGTTAGCAAAAGGGTGGTGACATATAAATAGAAAAGGATGTGAAAAGAACATTGTGCTTAAAAATATAAGACAGCCAACACTGGCTGAACATCAGTCACAAGGGCCTAATCCCAAAACAGACTTGGAGAATGTCAGCATCCTGATCAGATATTTTCCCAAAACAATTACAGAGACCATATGACCATATATATTTTCAAATCATTTAAATAAAGGAAACGGTTATCAACTGTCATCAACATGGCAGTTGGTGATTGGTTATGAGTATTCTATTCCATGGAACACCCAGAGTATATAAGGATGACACATCTGTTCCCAGTTTCACATTTGTTTTGAATAGTTGTGCAGCAAGTAAAATGACAACACAAACTCATTGTCTTCCCTGGAAGTCGTTTTACAGACAATACAGTATTGTTGGGAAATGGTTTATTCAGGTCAGTAGTATTCATTCATTTAGAGATTCAAAGGCTTCCGTTCCTATCACATAATATCTACATTTGGGGGAGGGGGCACGATTGTAGGAACTTTAAAGGGTAAAAGGAAAA
The DNA here is from genome assembly GCF_001527695.2 of Protobothrops mucrosquamatus. Classification (NCBI taxonomy): domain Eukaryota; kingdom Metazoa; phylum Chordata; class Lepidosauria; order Squamata; family Viperidae; genus Protobothrops; species Protobothrops mucrosquamatus. The sequence goes on from NW_015387088.1 coordinate 739,389, forward strand.
ATATTCTTTTCATCCTTAACACAAAATGCCAAAAAAAGAGAGGCCAAAACATTTAAATGGTGATATTAAAGTATCATCAGCACACTACCTGTAGCATCCAAGCAAGGCACAACAATAAAGTGAATCCCTTCGGACAATGTTTCTTAAATGCTTTGCTTTTAGGACCCTTTTCTGCTTTTAAAAATTATGGAGGACCCCAAGAAAAAATTGATATATATGGATTATACTATATTTATTTATTTTTTTAATAGAAATTTTTATTAACTTTTCAGTTAAAAACAATCACAAAAATATGATGCATTTAGTCACAATATCAACCCAAAAAAAAATAACACTATTCAATACATTCACAGAAGTGTCCGGTGTCCCCCGCCCGCACCGCCCTCTTTCACTTTCCACACCTTCCTCCCCCCGGATCTACTACCTCTCCTCCTTCCTCCCTCTCTACCTACTTCCCTTCCTCTCTCAAGATTATACTATATTTATTGATGTTTACTGCATTTAAAATTAAAGTTGATGCATTTATAGAATATTTATTTATTTGATCATGTAAATACAAGATTATACCCACTAGATATTAACATAAGATATTTTCATCAAAAACTTTTTTAAAACTAAAAATACTAATGAGAAGAATAATATATTAAATGTTTGCATGTATCTTCAAAATCTTGTAAATAAATTTGATTTTGTAGACCCCTGAGGGAGTCTTGGGGTATCCCCCTTCCCCCCCCACCCAGGGATCCTCAGACCACACTTTAGGAAAACTGCCTTTAAAAGATTTCAAAGCTGATGTTGAAAAAGCTTGTTATAAGTACTTTGGGTTACTTCAAGACTCACGTTTGTCATTAGAAACACAATCTGACATGGAGCACTTTTGCCAGATTAGGTTAGCGTATCACTGCAATATTCCATTTTCTGGTTACCTCTGGTTTAGAATATTGCAATACATTGCAGAGATAGATAACCTTCAAGACCATCCAAAAACTCCAGACAATACAAAATACTAGGAAATTGACAATACAGAACTGGGAACAGATAGAATTGTGCTTTTTTTTCTATTAAGCAATCCAACTCTCTGAGCAGTAGTAATTGTTAATAATTGCATGTATGAAGCTTACCAAGACTGCATAATTAAGAACAGAAATTCAAATTGCAAAGGGGGAAGTTATCACTACGTTTTATTTATTAAAACATATGTATTCTTATATATTCAGTTGCTCATATGAATTCCATTCCATTCAGTACATATTATTGTCCATGACAGTATAACCACAATAGGAAATGTAGTTATCAAACAGTGAACACTCAGTACTGATGTAATGCAACAGCTATCTAATGTAGAAAGAAAACCTGCATTGATTTTTTTTTCTAGTTAGTTCACAGCAAAGCTTTGATCATAAAACAGTCAGACCTTCCTGAAATCAAATTCTCAATGTCCTTTAGAAGATGTTGAATCACACATTTTCTAGAATTAAATAAATCTATAAATCTATGAATTCTAGATTTATATGACTTCTCTGCCCATTACTCACCTTAAAAATGCATTTATATCATTACTGAAGTATTAAAATGGCATAATAAAAGAAAAATGTGGCCTTAAAACTAATTAAAAAAACTTAAATAGTGCAATCCTATGTTGGTCTACTCAAGAATCATGCCCTATCAAATCTTCCTGATTCTCCCAACTTGAATCCAGTCAACAGATAGCATAATTTAAATATTTTTTTAGAACATTTTCAAGGGCATCCATATCATCTATTACAGGCATGTCAAACTCACGACATCACGTGACATCGCATGACATATTGCGACTTCTTCCCCATTGCCGGCAATGGGTTGGGCGCGGTTTCAGCGTGACACATCTGGCCTGCGGGCCAGCAGTTTCACATGCCTGATCTATTATATAGAGTGGAGGTGTAAAACAATATAGTTTTTGCATGTCATGAATAAAAGAACTAATTAAAATCCCAGCATTCTCTGAAAGCTGTTAATAAAAACCTTTGAAGTATATGCAAAAAATAAATTTCAGGAAAGAAGTTCAAAAGAACTTCCAATGTAATAATTGGATATACTGACATGGAACCTCAATTACAGAATGTGCATATTACATGAAGTTCATATAACATCATGTAGATAGTTAATGAAATGTGGAGTTCTTCAAGGATTTGGTTGAAGAGCTTGTAAATAAGCCTGTCTCAGCATAGGCTGTTATCTCCCTGGATTATAAGCAATAGTGAACAGAACAGGAAATCATTTTAAACAAGTATACTGCTAGAATGAAATTTTTATAGCAGAAAAATGAATAACAATTAAAAAAACAGTTTTAAGCAAGCTGAGATATATATTTGTATAAAATATGCCAACATTTAAAAAGATATTCAGGCCTGTGTTTTAAGGAATTTATTATCATAAATAAATATTTTACGATATAATGCCGTGCATTTCTACTCAGAAGTAAGTTTTACCTAAATTAATGGGGCTTATTTTCATGTAAATATGTATACAAATTTGGAGCCTTAGGCTGTAAGCTAGAGCAAATCAGCAAAAGGAACAATTCCAGCCTAACACCTAAGGGCAGCCTAAGTCAAAGGCTGTTTTTGGGTGGGGTGGGGTGGGGTCTCACTGCGATTTGTTCAACTGCTAAATATTTTTCTTTTGTATGTGCAGCAACTTCATTATATACTGATGCATGCTCATATGACATTTAACACAATATCATATATTCAAGGTAATTGCTATTACTCTTATCAACACTCTTAAATGCATACATGCTTACTGCGTTTTTCCCTATGAATCAAACCACCTGAAAATAGATTGGTTTGCAATGCAAGTAAATAGGTCAACATTTTCAATATTATAAGTGAAGATGAACTATTTTTATTTTTATTTTGTGTTATGGAATGAGCTGTTGTGTAGACAACCCATGTTAGGTACTCTCCTAGTATGAGTAATCCTTGACTTACGATCTCAGTTCACCCCCAACATTTCTGTTGCTAAGTCAGACATTTGTTAAGTAAGTTTTGCCCCATTTTACAACCTTTTTTGCCATAGTTGCTAAGTGAATCACTGCATTGTTAAGTTGGTAACATGTTTGTTAAGTGAATCTGGATTCCCCATTGACTTTGCTTGTCAGGAGGTCACAAAAGGTGATCTTGTGACCCCGGAACACTGTAGCCATCATAAGTATGAACCAGTTGCCAAGCATCTGAATTTTGATCACATGACCATGGGAATGCTGCAACAGTGGTAAATGTGAAAAAATAGTCTTAAATCACTTTTTTCAATGACACTGTAACTTTGAATGGTCACTAAATGAGCTGTTGTAAGTCGAGGACTACCTGTAGAAGAGTACCTTACCTACGTTCACTTTTGGCTCAGACATCAGACCTTACCTCTAGATTGGTGAAAGGAAATAATTATGGATTAAATAAAAATGGTTTTATGATTCCCGTTTTCCTGTGGGTTTTTCTTTTTCTTTTGAAAAACAAACCACACAAATCAAGTTTTTCACTATCAAGACCGCAACCCACTTCCCAAAGAGGTGGAAGGGTCTTCCCTCCTGCCCATTCCACGGTTCCCGGGTCCTATCGTGGAAGATCAGTATGAAATTGATGAGATGTTGGATTCCCAGTGCCCTAAATAGATGGATACCGTGCTCCGCCTGGACCCGCCCCCACCCAACTAACCACCATCTGGAGCAACAGTTAGGAGCAATCATCCCACAGCAGCATCCCTCTTCTTCCAGCAAGCAGCCTGTTTGGGACTCAGTTATGCAGATTACAAGCCTGGCAACAAGGAAAGGCAAGGACCAGGAGCAGACTCAAAAGCCCCCACCATTTTCTCTGCCGATCAGCTGTTTGGCGGACTGCCCAACAGCTGAGCCAGCAAAACAGGAAGTTCCAGCCATCCCCCATCGTCCTGCATGTTGGCTAGGTGGCAGCCGGTTCTTGGACCTTCAGAAGGCTACTGCTGCCCAGCTGAGTCCCCAGCATGCAGCTGAAGGCTGTCACCGATGCTTCTGGCAGCTGCCATTGCTCCATCCACCAACAGAACCTTCCCCAGTTAGTGTCAAACCTCGCAGGGGCTTGACAGGAATATTATTCAAATGAGCACCAAACATGCTTCAACAACCTGGAAAGCCAGAAAGAAGAAACACCACCTATAAAACTTCCAACAAAATGAATATCCACACATCTTCATCAAAAAGAATCTGACCACACAACCTGCTACAACACAGCCAGCACAACCTATGAAAAAAATAACACTCCATAGATCAAAAACATCTGTGTGAACCATACTGTGTCAACTAAACTCTCCAAAATCCCTTAAGCAAGCCAAAGGACTCAATAGCCAGGACAGGGGTCATCTGCAACATATAATGCAAGGACTGTAACACCCACTATGTAGGACAAACAAGCAAGAGGCTAGCAGAACATGTCGCTGAATGCCAACATAAAGTCAGACATTATGCTAAAAATTCCTTAATTTCAGTTTCAGCTGGGAAACTATTAGCATTTTAGATCAAGCCAAATCAGAAAAAACCTAGAGAATCCCTGGAAGCTTGACATTCAGACAAATCAGCCATCAATAGATAAATCACATTTTCATACTATTCAAAAGAGACAATAACAAATCTAGGAAGGAAACAAAAAGACTAGAACACATATTCTCTAGCAGTCAACACTCAAATAATAAGGGATTGACATCAGACAGTCATGCAAAAAACAATACTCTAAAAAGGGAACTGCCAAGGAGGAAATCACATTCCCATCCAACCTGGCACAACAAACTACTATATAAACAGGCAGAAAACCCAGCATTCACTCACACTGATGACATTACCTAGTTGGGTAATAAAATGTCTACAAACAACCAACCAACTCAGAGACCACTCAGAATTCTTAAGAGATATATAATTAATTTTGTTAAAGAACCCCAGTTATTTTAGGGATACAACATATTGGAAAGTTCTTATGCAGCACTTGTATAATTCAGTGGAGAAAACCATGGTAATCATAACAGTATAAGGCAGATTTTGACTAGCTCTTCGTAAATACAGATCGTCAGACAGTTTCTAATTTTTCATAAAATAAAATAGTCATTGCATATAAAAATGAGAGAGACATTCGCAGCCCTCTTTTGCAAATGTAACATTATTAATAAATTGTGCACATGCAGAAGACTGCAAATGTCAAGCAATTGATTTCCTGTTTTTCATATTAAATCTTCAGGGAGTTAGCCTACTTTTCTTGCCTAGATCAAATTGGGATGCTTGCTTCCTAATGCTATGTTATTTACAATGAAAGGAGGCATGATCCAGAAGGCACAAAAATCAGTCAATACCTTATTAACAATATTTGTAGCCAGGGGCTATAGAAGAGGGCCCATAAAGAAGGAGCCATCAAAGCTATTGTTAAGAAGAACCTTAAAGAGATATTAAGAATTAAGATTGGAATTTGCACAAACCTATGCTTAGAAATAATAGTTTACAAGGTCAGAGGGAGACTGTTTTTGTTTTAGCCCTATTACCATGAAGTATTTGAGGGAGACATTGCTACAGCTTTGTGAGATCAAAGCTTTGTGAGGTCACTTAAAGTCCCATGATGCTATGAAGCAATCAAGATTTTGAAGGTCAAATCCATTATGGCAAATTCACAAGAAGATCAAAAACATGATACCCAGTGTTTGCTTCAACCTTCTTATTACTTTATAAATGTAAAGTAAAAATAAGTTGCTAGGTATGTATTGTGAGATATATTTCCTCTTCCTGGTCCTCTGGTGTAGTTTTGATAAGGATAGATAAACTCAAAAACATTCTCATGAAAATTGACTAAAGGAGGAATTTGAATTTTAGCTGATAAGATGAATGTCCAATCTGAATATCAGAGAGACATCAGTAGATAAAGCAGCTACTTTTCTGAGGTTCTCTGCCTCTAGGGAGAAGATCAAGCTTGTAATATAGTCCACCTTCAGGCAGAATTTGATCTTTCACCCAACCAACATTCATATATTCTATTTTTATTGCTACATTATGAATAGCTTGGATTTACAAGATATGTCTGTTACCACAAAAGCAAAAGAATCTTAAGAGCATTCTAATTTACTTGAATGGTGAAGAAAGTCAGTCAGTCCAACTCATTCTCACCAACATGCTGCAGTTTGCAATAGCAAATCTTAATCAGCAGTATCCTATATCTACCCCTGAAGTGTTTGCAGCAAAACAGGCTCAAAATGTGCTGAATGGAGATGCACATTAATAAAGTGTATGTCTCCAGGGGGATTCTGATGCCTCTCTGCTTAATGTTGCTATTACTGATCACACATTAAAAGTACAATCCCTCCCTTTGTGGAGAAATTTCAATAAATTCCAAGTGAAACGAAGTTACTAAAGTTAAATTTTTAATCGTAAAGTTGTACGTGGTAAATAATACATTTTTTTTGTACCGTAGTAGATATAAGATGACGGGAGACCGACTTTTTCTTATACGACGGTTTACGGTATTTTCAATTTGTACGTGTTCACGATATTCATTGAAATATGCAATTGTTGCATTGCTACTGCTTTAATTTATGCTTGTTGCTTAATACTGTGCTGATGAAAATTTATAATATAACTAGTGTTTTCCTTGGTTGATTTAAGCAAAATGATGTGACTACTTAAAATATGCTTTGCCAGGAACGATGGCCACAGAATTTTCATTTTTGCAACATCATTCTTAGTACGATATGTTTAATTTCAAGAAATCCTTTCTAAGGATAGTGGATCTTACTTCAAGGTAGGATTTCATATGTTTTTCTCCAAAAATCAGAAAGCTCAGATAAAGGATTTCTGAATACAAGCTTCAAGCTATCAGAAGTATTTACCATTTTGCAAATGGTGAAATGGCCATCAGATATAATGTTTAACTACTGAATAAACAGCCACGGACAGTTACTAGTTACAGCATCTGGATGCAGGAAGAATAACAGGTAGAAAATGTTGAAATATGCTACAAACATGTAGTGACTAATAGTTGACTGCTTTATCAGTAGCAAGTTCAAGGAAAGATACACGCTCAGAATAGTAGGGCATGGTGGGATGAAATGCATTCTGTGAAGCAATATCAACAGGAACCACTGAAAATCACTGCACTATATTTTCCTAGGAAAGCCATCAGTGTTTTAAAACAAGTATCTAATCATTTTTAGTCCTTTGCATATCTTAAAAGATGCAAAGGTGCAATAGCTGGGCCAGCCTAAAGATTGCAACCTGGATTGTTAAGTTTTATGCAAAACAGGAAAGATTGAAAACACTGCCAAATATATGGAAAGATACTCAAGGACATATAGTCACAAATCAAATAATTATGCTCTTATTAATAAAAGATTTTAGAATAGTGCATTGGGTGTGAAAACATATCTAGTAGCCAGCAGAAGCTCTAATAGTGATTCAGTATTGATAAACTTGAAAACCACCAGAAAGAAAAATATTAAAATGGATAGGAACATGCTTCCATAGATGTACAGAAGCAAAGTGAAACTAGGAAGAAAGTAGGAAAAATGTTAAAAATTTGTAGTGATGTGAATGAAAACTGGAATATTGTTTGTGAATTGTTTATACTATTTGCCAATGAAAATCTCAGATCAACATAGACCCAGCAAAAGGAATAGATTCCAGAAGCATTTTAGAGCTCATAGATATTCTATTCTATTCTATTCTATTCTATTCTATTCTATTCTATTCTATGCCATGCCATGCCATGCCATGCCATGCCATGCCATGCCATGCCATGCCATGCCATGCCATGCCATGCCATGCCATTCTATTCTATTCTATTCCTTCTCACCCCTATGGATGGTATGTATCTTCCTGGGAGTTTGAGGGATCTGCACCATATCTTAGCTGCTCCTAGCACTGCACTCTTCTGCACAGAAAGCTCTGATGTTGCTCCTGGATCTGTTGGAGCTACTGTCCCAACTTAGGAGTCCCAGCCACAAGTGATTCTACTATTATTGAGATTACTTTGGCTTTTATTTTTCTCTCTAATTCCTCCTTCAGGCTTTAGTATTTTTTCATCTTCTCATATTCTTTCTGCCTGGTGTTGCTGTCACTTGGCACTGTTACATACATCACCACCACTATCTTTTAGTCCTTGTCTCCTACCATAACATCTGGTTGATTAGCCAGTACTTGCCTGTCCATCTGAATTTGGAAGTCCCACAGGATCTTAGCTCTGTTACTCTCCACATTATTATTTTTTCTTTATATGTGAAATAGATAGGTTAGATAGATTAGATAGATAGAGAGATAGAGAGATAGAGATAGATAGAGAGATAGAGAGATAGAGAGATATAGAGATAGAGATAGAGATAGAAAGAGAGAATGAGAAAATAAACATGAGGAGAAAATGTCAAGCTTAAAAGAAAACTGGATAAGTAATAGGTGTAGTACAATTGAAATATGGAGATTCTCAGTCATCCAGGTGATAGCTGTCTCAAAGCTACTTTTTCAAAAAAGCAACTGGACTCTTTTTTCCTTGAGGAAGAAGAC
>NW_015387088.1:750188-752164 GCF_001527695.2 Protobothrops mucrosquamatus
ATAGAGATAGAGATAGAGATAGAAAGAGAGAATGAGAAAATAAACATGAGGAGAAAATGTCAAGCTTAAAAGAAAACTGGATAAGTAATAGGTGTAGTACAATTGAAATATGGAGATTCTCAGTCATCCAGGTGATAGCTGTCTCAAAGCTACTTTTTCAAAAAAGCAACTGGACTCTTTTTTCCTTGAGGAAGAAGACATCAAGACTGTTGGGCCTGACTTTATACAAAGAATTCAGTTTAAAAAAAATAAAATTCAAGGTTTGAAGGAGAAAAGTGAAAGAAGAAAAGAATATTAGGCATCAGCAAGTGGGGCATTCCCTCTCTGATGAAAGATAAACTACTCATGAACAAGAGGTTAGGCATGAGGCTTTGCGCTGGCTGGTACACCAAGGTTGGCTGTTTGGCCAAAGGGGAGGGAGATGCTGGCAAATTTCACCCCACTAAATGGTTGCATGGTAGATTCAAAAGTATGTATCCATTATGGAGATAAATTAAAGTGTGGAGAGTCAAGGAGAAGAGAAAGTGAAAGAAGCAAATTTGAAGTCCATCTCAGATGGAAGGAACCAGGAGGAGACATGTACTTGTGAGGCACAAAAGACTAGGGCCACATATAATGTTCTAGTTAAACTGATTTATTGGTCATGTCTAACAGTTAGCTTTATTTGGCCGCTAGATAAGGATTAACAGAATTCAAGAAGGGTTGGACTTAGTCCGCTGGTGGCAACATAAAGGCTGATTCCTCCAGGCTCTGCCACTCCTTCTACAGTACTGTACTTTTGACAAAAACTGTTTAGGCTGTTATGTAAGAAAGAAGCTAGTTGAGAGCAACCCCCAGGAAATTCATCCCCCCTCTCCATATATCTATGTTACTTTCATGTGCTGTTTCCTAATGAAGTAAGTGAAAACTAAAAAAAAGTTCAGAACTAGAGATGGATGGGTTTATTTGTTTATTTATTAAAAATTTCCTTTACACAATAACCATAGAAAAAGGGAAATTGCCCCTTAGAGCCTACACAGTGGTGGAAGATTTAGTAGCTTGATGAAAATAGCTTCTGTAAGACCTGACAGAGATTTTGCTACTAAACGGATTTCAAGTCTCAAAACCAGAGTCAGCTTTCATGTTAACAGTAAAGAATACAGAACCAAAATATCAAAAATAAGAATTCCATAAAGGAAGGTGTCCCTCTTATAATATGCACAAAATTAAACAGAACATTAAAATCTAATTTCTCAAAAAAAAGTGATACAAAATGGGATCCTTTTCACTTACTGTTGTATCTCTGTGTATCAATCTATCTTGTTGAGGACAAAATAGACTGAGAAACTGAATTATTACCATCAATTACCTAGGTTTTTTTTTCTACAACATCCAGGATGTCACAGACAAAAGAGAGTTGAGGTGGAGATTTTCCCATTTTCTTCTAAGAATTTTCTCAGCAAAACATGGTTGAAATATACAAAGTATCTGAGTCTCAAAGCTAAGCCAGGATTTGACCAGAGGTCTTCCTAGTACATCTCTCCTTCTTTATTTAGTTCATATTATGGTGTGCAATGTCATACTGAAGCAAGAGATGTTATGAATGATAACTAAGATAAAACTCTAACTAGGTTAGCCCCCATGTGTCTAATGTCTGGATAATGTTTCTGTCATTACCAAGATAACAGGCAGCTCCATCAGAATGATATTTCCCTCTTGCAAACCACCTGCTGTTGCTGGAGCTACATCAAAGCTGTCAATCTATAAACTCTAGCAACTATGCACAACTAAGCTCTTAATACATTCTCAGGTTATTTGAAAAGAACAGTTCTAACAGAACAATAAAATTAGGAACAGGATAACTTTCTCTTTCTTGTTCCACTTCTTAAAATGGAATGTAAAAACTTAGGGAGAAAAAACTTAGGGAGATCAACTCTGCACAATTTTTAATAGATACTACATTCAACTATTAAGAGGAAAAAAATTAATATGGTACA
>NW_015387088.1:755770-758986 GCF_001527695.2 Protobothrops mucrosquamatus
CCTGTTGCTAGTTAGCCAACCAGCAACGGGCATGAAACTGTATGCAGATGGAGAAGGGCAATCACCCTTAATGGGCGATCAATGGTGAAGGGCAATCACCCTTAATGGGCGATCAATGGTGAAGGGCAATCACCCTTAATGGGTGATCAGGATATGCATAGGGGATTAAGGGGGGGGGGAATACAAAGAACACAACAGGGATATTTGAGGATTGTCCATATTAAACAGGGCAGCCATTTTGTGAAAACATCCACAAATATGGATTCTACAAATTCTTCTTTGTAGTTACTGTATATGACATGGCCCACAGGATGTAGTCAAGATAGAAGACACAAACTGGAAAGAATTATTTGCAAGTGAAAAAACTCTGTTTTTTGTCACCCACCCACATGCCCATCTTCTGTTTCTTCCTATCCTCGTCTGAGAAGGAAATGAGCTGAAAGATAGCATTTCTGCAATTTTAAAACAGTCAAAATAGAGGAGGTTTTAAGGAAAGGTTTTGAAGAGTGGTGATATAACTCACTGGATGTTCATCAACAAGTTCTCAAGCATAACAAGAGAATATTGCAAGAAAATTCATTGTTTTGAAAGTGTTCCAGAGACAACTGGAGCAAGACACCTGTATAAATTACTGCAGACTAGACAGAAGGAAGTATCTGAAATTCTTTTCTTTTATACTTTCTTATTCCCTGATTCATGGCTGCTTGATTCAAACATGCAGGAACAACATAAACATAACAAAATGGCAACTAGTCCAGATATGAAGAATAAGGTGGAAATAGTTGGGATGCTAGAGCTTTGCATGATGAAAACTTCAGATCTATTCTTTGGTATCTATGGCGCAAAGGTTCTAGAATAGCAGTGCTACAAACTTTGAAGAATTGCTGCTCACTCAAGAATAAATAGGACAAAACTCTATGGACATTGGGGAACATATTTGATGTAGCTGTTTAGGCACCAGGCTAGAAACCAGGAGATTGTGAGGTCCCGCCCTGCAAAATCTTGCCAAGAAAACTGCAGGGATTACTCTAAGCAATCACTGGGAGTCAAAAACTGACTTAAGGGCACCAAAAAAGAAATAAGGACTATTAGACTATCAAACGACTCATATTTTTGTTTCGCAAGAAGAGATAGCCACTGTTCATAATCATGGTCTGGAAAGCACAAAAACACTGACAGCGGTCTGAGTTGCCTGGGGCGAGGAACTGTCTGCCATTGCGCTCAGGGTACTTCTAGGCAGTCGTACCCAGAGATGGGGGAAAAAAGTACGCAGATCACGCAGTCAGAGATGGAACACAAGGGATCCTCGCTCCGAACCGCCAGCAATGACCAGAACAGCCAGACAGTATTCTAAAACTGTCTGTACAGGCCCTNATACATTCTCAGGTTATTTGAAAAGAACAGTTCTAACAGAACAATAAAATTAGGAACAGGATAACTTTCTCTTTCTTGTTCCACTTCTTAAAATGGAATGTAAAAACTTAGGGAGAAAAAACTTAGGGAGATCAACTCTGCACAATTTTTAATAGATACTACATTCAACTATTAAGAGGAAAAAAATTAATATGGTACAAAAGGTAGTGTATAAAGTGCCTGTTTAAGAATTCAGCCACCAATACCACACCTCACCCACTGCCTCATTTTATAGTTTCTTGTGTTAGCCACTGTACTCAGTACTCATTAATCTAGCTTTCCTAACCTTTAGGGATTCCCCCTCCCCAAAGATTTATTTTAGACTTCCAAAAAAGTTTCCATTCTCCAGAACTGCTGATACTGTCCTTCTTTGTGAGAGTTTTAAAAGCAATTTACTTTAAAAAAAATACTTTTAAAATAATAATGCAAGCCTCCAGCATCATATTTATTTTGTTAAGTGTCACTTGTTTGCACATAGACTCACACAGAATTCTTAGAACAGAAATTGGTAGATGTTTTCAACTAAGGGCTTTTGGGCGAAAATGTATCCACCTGCTGCCACAAGAAGACAAAGTTAAACCAGAGTGGAAGACTGCATCATAGAAGACTTCTAGCAAAGGGATATTTGAGGATTGTCCATATTAAACAGGGCAGCCATTTTGTGAAAACATCCACAAATATGGATTCTACAAATTCTTCTTTGTAGTTACTGTATATGACATGGCCCACAGGATGTAGTCAAGATAGAAGACACAAACTGGAAAGAATTATTTGCAAGTGGAAAAAACTCTGTTTTTTGTCACCCACCCACATGCCCATCTTCTGTTTCTTCCTATCCTCATCTGAGAAGGAAATGAGCTGAAAGATAGCATTTCTGCAATTTTAAAACAGTCAAAATAGAGGAGGTTTTAAGGAAAGGTTTTGAAGAGTGGTGATATAACTCACTGGATGTTCATCAACAAGTTCTCAAGCATAACAAGAGAATATTGCAAGAAAATTCATTGTTTTGAAAGTGTTCCAGAGACAACTGGAGCAAGACACCTGTATAAATTACTGCAGACTAGACAGAAGGATGTATCTGAAATTCTTTTCTTTTATACTTTCTTATTCCCTGATTCATGGCTGCTTGATTCAAACATGCAGGAACAACATAAACATAACAAAATGGCAACTAGTCCAGATATGAAGAATAAGGTGGAAATAGTTGGGATGCTAGAGCTTTGCATGATGAAAACTTCAGATCTATTCTTTGGTATCTATGGCGCAAAGGTTCTAGAATAGCAGTGCTACAAACTTTGAAGAATTGCTGCTCACTCAAGAATAAATAGGACAAAACTCTATGGACATTGGGGAACATATTTGATGTAACTGTTTAGGCACCAGGCTAGAAACCAGGAGATTGTGAGGTCCCGCCCTGCAAAATCTTGCCAAGAAAACTGCAGGGATTACTCTAAGCAATCACTGGGAGTCAAAAACTGACTTAAGGGCACCAAAAAAGAAATAAGGACTATTAGACTATCAAACGACTCATATTTTTGTTTCGCAAGAAGAGATAGCCACTGTTCATAATCATGGTCTGGAAAGCACAAAAACACTGAATTGAAAAAAAATGTTCTCTTTAAGAAAGGCTAAGCAACTAACATATATTACTGCATTTAAAATATTTGCAGGCTGCATTTAAAATGATTTTTTCCAAAATGGTGTGCCACAAAATAAGATACATATAATAACACTAGAACTAGTCAAATTAACAATTAAAATAAGGTAACATACTGAAGTTCTCATTCGGCTGAAGGTCAAAGT
>NW_015387088.1:759279-763421 GCF_001527695.2 Protobothrops mucrosquamatus
AAAAAATGTTCTCTTTAAGAAAGGCTAAGCAACTAACATATATTACTGCATTTAAAATATTTGCAGGCTGCATTTAAAATGATTTTTTCCAAAATGGTGTGCCACAAAATAAGATACATATAATAACACTAGAACTAGTCAAATTAACAATTAAAATAAGGTAACATACTGAAGTTCTCATTCGGCTGAAGGTCAAAGTGAATGTTTAATGATATGTGATAGTTGTTTGTTTAATAATAACAACAGTGGATTTAAGCAGTAGAAGACCAGTACCAGGAGTAGTATATCTTGTGCCTGGCAATCTATTTTGTCATACATACCCAGAGTCTTTTGGAAGCATCAGGGTGGGGACAATAGCTCAGGATTGCCATCAAGATAGACATGAGGCCATTTTCAGAAGCATCCATAATGGGAGAACTTGCAAAAATGGCATATTGAACCCCCAACCAAGCACATGAAGTCATGAATGTGTAAAGGGGTAGGGCAATCCTGTCTTTTATCACTTCATGAAAGAATAAATGAAGAACTCTAGCCTTTAAATATGCCATTTTTCAATGAAATACATTCTGCTAGGGCCGTGGTGACGAACCTATGGCATGTGTGCCACAGGTGGCATGCAGAGCCCTCTCTGTGGGCACGCGCACCATCGCCCCAGTCCTAGGTCTTCAGCTTGGTTTTATAAAACCTTTTTGCTTTAGGCCTCCACCACCATGTGCAAAAAAAAAAAAAGGTTTAATCAATCAATTTCAACTTCTCGCGGAAAAAAAAGAACTTGCAAAGTTGGAATTGATTGATCGAACATTTTAGTCCCACCCAGTCTGCTGTTACCATGCCCACCCAATTGGCCACACCCACCCGGCACCCAATGATACATAAGTGGGTTTTGGGTTGCAATTTGGGCACTCGGTCTCTAAAAGGTTCGCCATCACTATGCTAGGGATTAAAATCCAGGAGCAGTAAACAGGACATGTTAGCAAACTTTAATATAGCAGGAGGTTGGATAAAGAATCTTACTGTGTTTGTCTGGTCCTGAGATAATAGAAGCAAAGCTGGATATCATGTAGATGTATCTTTCTGAACCAAGGGCCTTTGGTGCTCTACAATTCCTAACCTCCCCAACCAGCAAGAGTTATATTAAATGGAGAAGATGGGAATTGTAATTCAGGCATTCTTGCTGCTGTTAGCAGTTTTTAGCTTATGATTTCCCTAGGGCTATACATATACATCTTCTTTACCATGAATTCTTCTGTGGAAGCTCAATGCATCCTGTATGTTATTATTACCAATCTCTCTAGGAGCACTCCTGGTTGTTACTTATTCATTTATGGAAAATTTAATGTAAAAATGAGGATCAATTTTCCCACAGTGATGATGTTCTGGATTTCTCCTTGAAGAAGAGACATTGGATTAGAGATCCTTTCACTGCTATTATTAGCAATGTTCACACTGGTTTATATTCTGATTTATATGCAACAGCAGCCTGCCTAAATATTAGAACTCCTGTGAGATCTTTAGAGTCAGAGTTCAGAAAAGATCAACTCCTTAAATGCTTTTACTCAAAAAATAGATTTAAATCAGAAAACCTTGCTCTCTGCCTCCATTGGAAAACACTTAGTGAAATGAATATAGGCTAAATGCATGGATTCTTGGTGACCCTCAGATTAATTAATTATAACAATTATAACTATGATTTGATAAAGCTAAAGACCTAATCTAAAAAGCACAATAATTATTAGTACACAGATACTTGTGAGCAGAAATGAAGGATGTGCATAAACTGAGCTGGTGTTCATTGCTTGCGCATATACGGCTGTAATCTTGTCAGATTAAGATTTATGATTAAAAAAATGTAACAGATTAATAAAAACTTAATTATTTATGGTGCACAAACACAACAAATGAAACATCCTTGATTATGAAAATATCTACTATCATTTAAATTACCATTAAAACAATAATAAAACAACAGTTTTAAATGATGAGATATAAACATGTGTTGTAAAATTAACAGAAAGTAGGTAGGTAGGTAGGTAGGTAGGTAGGTAGGTAGGTAGGTAGGTAGGTAGGTAGATAGATAGATAGATAGATAGATAGATAGATAGATAGATAGATAGATAGATAGATAGATAGATAGATAGACAGATAGACAGATAGACAGATAGACAGATAGACAGATAGACAGAGACAGAGATAGAGATCTTAAACTCACGTTTAAGTGGGGAATAAGTTTAGAAGATGGGATCAAGTGTTACTATTACCTAAGAAGGATCTCTCAAAGCAAAGGGCAGATAGTTTTGTATTGATCAATAAATAAATAATTTTCAATATCAAATTATTTCATTTCATCTATTTGATTTTTGTCTCACCTTTTCACTTTATAAGCAACTCAAGGCAAGGAACATACATAATACTCCTTACTCCTCCTATTTTTCCCACAACAACAGTCCTGTGAGGGCTGAGAAAGAGTGACTGGCTTAAAGTCACCCAGCCGGCTTTCTTGCCTAAAGTGGGATTAGAACTCACAGTCTTCCAGTTTTTAGCCTAGTACTTTAACCACTACTGAAAATTGTATTAGTAAATTCTTGGGAACAGAAATACTTCATAAACTGAAGACTGAGGCTTCAAAGCAGACATGCTGTAGGTGATTTTAAATGAAAATAATTTATTACAATATGAGTAGCAGGCACACAAGCTCCTGGCAGCTGACCAGTGAAAATAGTGGAAATTCTCTTTCTTCGTCTCCAGTGCTTTTAAACACAGAAACAGGCCAGCAATCAGAAAATATTTCTGCACAATCCATTTCTCTTTTTTTTAATTTTCTCTTCTACACCAAATCTACAAATTGCTTTCTGGTTTTGTTGAAGCATGTTCTAGAGAAATCAGCTACGAAATGTTGGCACAAATATATGTATAGGCACTTGCATTGTGCAAGTGTTCATTCATATTATTTCCTTTTAAAGTATTGATATGCAAATGCTAATTTGTTATGTCTGAATGCAAGGAAAAACTAGACTAACAGTACTTGCCTTAAATCAAATCACTTAAACAAATAGGGCATAACATGCTCATTATAAACCTCAAAATCTAACAAAACTGGACTTACAAAAGGTGAATGTTGAAGTTTAGCCAGACTGCTTTAAGGGAAGATTAAACATAATGATATTGGTCGAGCCTGGGCCAGAAAGATCCAGGTTGAAGTCAACAATCAGCCTGGAAACTCATTGGAAGACTTTGGGCAAGTCATTCTCTCACAGGCCAATCTATCTCACAGGATTGCTGGTGTGGGAATAACAATGAAAAGAGACTCCCAAATAAACAGTTTGGAGCTCCTACAAGAAAAAGAGAGAGAAAGAGAAGAGAGAGGGACGGGAGAGAAAAAAAGAGGGAGAGAGGGAAGAAGGGAAGAAGGGAGGGAAGGAGGGAAGGAGGGAGGAAGAGAGGGGGGGAGAGAGAGATGCTTTAAACTTTTCCTTAGGAAAGGAAATTTAATGGCATTCATATGTAAAGAACTTATCACTCTTGCTCCAGCCAAACTGATTTTATTTCCTAAAACAGAACCCAAAAGACATCACCATTCCTGATGCATTAACATTTTCAATCCTTCTGCTGCACAATGTAGTCTTTTACCCTCTCCTCACTGTGCATTAAAGTGTAGCATTCATCCTTTGCCTGGCATTGCCAGCCCCTGCCTTTTTAAGTTCAATTTCCTCTGCCAGTGATAACAGCAGTACTTTATTAACTTGCATGATAAAGATGTATGCTTTTTAGAAAGGCAGTAGAGATGGGGAGGAATAGATTGGGAAAGAAAGCAGTGATTTAACAAGAGAAGGTCAAACTTTCAACTTGGGCAACATCCCCAAGGTTGAAATCATCTATTTCAGCCTCAATTCTAGGTAAATCAATCCTTACTGAACCCCTCAAGGATACCACGCAAGTTTTAAAAATGCACTTTTTAATTCATTCAATGTCTGGATATATAATTGATAGAAGACATTGAACTAAGTGGGGAATCTTAATATTAATTTTGTTTTGCTTTTTTGAAGAGGCAAACAAAGGATACCTGCTAAGTAATTTTAGCTGGTGTGCCATATTTTCCACCTTTACAGAATATTTTTTCTGTAATATATTTTATTGATTTTTTT
>NW_015387088.1:764331-768904 GCF_001527695.2 Protobothrops mucrosquamatus
TTAAAATATGTTTAATCTTTAAACATTCGATTTAATACATCTAGTCATCTAGTCCTTTAACTCTTATTCAAAACATTTTATCCATTATAATTTTCTTAAATTCAATCACATTTAAGTATCTAAAACATTTCCTTTATCTGTCATTTCAACTTTTTTATATTACTCATATCAAGAAAGAGAACAAAAAAGGGAAAAAAGCATACTATATTATTTAGGGAATTCATCCCCCTTAGAATGACATATATATTCCAAAACTTTTCTATTTCTTTAACAATATTCAAACAAATGTTTCTTTTTAAAGTATTCTCTCTGGTAAGTCCCATCATCTATTTTCTTGGTTTCCACTTTAGTCTTTTTCCTTTGCCCAGTATCTTTCTTAATCAATATATTTTGCTGAATCAAAAAGTTTTTCCGTATGTTCGTAAATGTTGCTGTAGATATAAAAAGTAAATCAAGTGAAATGTCTTTGTACGGGGCTTCTGCCTTTCCACGTTTGTTGAAAATCTTTTTCTTTCTCTTTCTCTCTGCTTCTCTTATCATTTCCTTTCTCTCTGATGTTCCTGACATCTCTACAGTCCATTTTATCCAATCTGTTTTCTTGCCCTCAGATTTATTTTGTAGTCTTAAGGGATAAGTTATTTTTTCCAATCTTGTGATTTTTTTTTCCACTAGGATTAAATCATGTTTCTTTGTTTTGTTAACTTCCATCTTTAAGTCTCTATTCTCAATTCTATATCCATTTATCTGTTTTATATGCTCCTTCTCTGTTGTTTTCTGGGAGTTTTTTTGTTGTAGAGTTAACTTAGAAATGATTGATTTATATTTTCAAAGTTATTTTGGATTTCTTTATGGTTTAAAGTCATTGCTGTTTAAATTAGTTGCAGTATACTACATATCTCCTCCTGTGAAGTATTTATGTTTTCTTGATATGTTCTTTCTACATGTCTCTGATCCATGAGGGCCAAGAATTTGAGTTTTTCTCTTCCTTTCTTTTCTCTGCAAATAGCTTTAGAGTCCCAATTAAATAGATATTTGTAATCCAAATAGTTCAAAAAAGATTTTTTTTCTGAAATTTATAATTCTCTCTTTGTCTACAGCCCAGATTATTGTCTTTTTTTGTCACAGATGTTCTTTGTTGTTAAAACTTTGAAGGTCCTTTACAGAATATTCTAATGACTCAGAGCAGGCTACCATAATGCATCGTGAAAAGAAGGATAGATGTAAACTAAGGATAGATGCTAAAAAAAGAATATTTTAATGATTAATAATGTCTATCTATGTCTATGTGTAAGTGTGTATTTATTATTTCTTTAGTGGATCTATATTGCCATTCATCTCACCTACTTGACTCTAGTGGCTTATAACTTTAAATACATATAATTTATGTAGGTATGCATGTGTGTATATACATTTATGTAATTGAGCCCAAGACCAAATATGGCCATTTATTTTTTGTTTATAAAGATTTTCTTTGAAAAAGGGGGGCAGATTTAAATAAAAATATCTTTAAAAAGGAAAATAATTCCTGATAATAATCATTACTGTAACAAACCCCATTCAGAGAGAAAAGCTCAGAAGAAAAATAAATGAACTCTAACCAAACTTTTAAAGCTTTAAGCCCAATTTCTTTCCTGTTAAAACCACTGAGACTTCAAAGCATGGACTCTCATTGGTCCAGGCAACTTACTATTCTGCAGAAACACAAGACTGCTTTTCGAAGGGAAAAATGCAAAGGTACACAAATGTCATTAAGGGTTAATTCAGCCACTGCCATCAGATCTGGATAGATTCGTTTGTAGCTTATGGAAGTTTCATCTTTATTGCTACCTGGATTATGAGAAATTTAAAGAGAAGTGAAACTGAAGGGTAAATCTAGTCAATTCTGGGACCATCAGCCATGCCTTCCACCCAAACTGTCACAATGATGCCCAGTATTTCCCAAGTCAGCTCTTCTTCTCCTTGATGAATAATCTTACAATCAGCAGCATCAAAGACAGGGGGTAGAGGGCTAAATCAAAATAGTACAAGCTAAAACAGTAGCTAAAAGGGGCGTTGTCTTACCTGAATGCCTTTTCTCAGCACGGAGATGGAGGATCCACCCATGGGTTGAGACTGTATTCCTGCCCAATCAGATCAAGTCAGCCAAAGTTGCCATGCCCCGTCCCTGGACCTATGCCCAGTCTTGACGCGAACGCAGCCCTTGACTGATCGATGACGTACTGGCTCATATACTAATTACCTACAAGGCTAAATAATTCCCTATAAACAGGGGGGGAGGTGGATCCTCCATCTCCGTGCTGAGAAAAGGCGTTCAGGTAAGACAACGCCCCTTCTCCAGCACTGGAGATGAAGGATCCACCCATGGGACATACCAAAGCCTACTGTCCCTGAGGGTGGGAAGCAGACTGGTCCGGTGTGGCACTTTGGCAAACTACTTGCTGGAGAACCCTCCTACCAAAGGAAGCTTCTGCCGATGCAAATCTATCGACTTTGTAGTGTCGAATAAAAGGAGATGGAGTAGACCATGTGGTCGTTCTACAAACATCCTCGATGGTCGCTTGAGTGTTCCAAGCCGCAGATGTCAAAGCGCTCCGTGTGGAGTGAGCTGTGACTCCTTGTGGAACCGGCAATGACTCCGCCCGATATGCCTCGGTGATGCACGCCCTAATCCACCTGCCAATCGTGGAAGAGGAAACCTTCCTACCCTTGGAAGAAGGGTGAAAGGAGACAAACAGGGCTTCTGATTTACGGAATTCTGACGTCCGTGTAATGTAGTAACGGAGTGCCCTGTGGACATCTAAGCAATGCCATTGCCGTTCCAGGGTACGCGATGGTCTAGGGCAAAAGTCCGGTAGAATAACCTCCTGGCTCCTATGAAAGAGCGAATTCACCTTTGGGACAAAGGTAGGGTGTAGACGGAGTACCACGCGGTCCGGGTGGAAAATGCACAGATCCTTACGGACCGACAGTGCCGCCAGCTCTGATATACGTCGAGCCGACGTGATGGCCACTAAGAAGGCTGCCTTATGAGACAGGTGACTCATATCGCATGAAGCTAATGGTTCGAAGGGCGCCCTTGTTAGAGCCCTAAGAACCCGAGGCAACTCCCAGGAAGGATATCTATGTACTGTAGGTGGCCTGGTGTTAGCTGCTCCCTTAAGAAAAGAGCGGAGCAGTGGGTGGTGAGCTAACGACCCTCCGGATTCCCAGGCGAGAACAGTAGAGAGCGCAGCTAGTTGTCTACGTAATGTATTAGGGGCCAAACCTTTGTCCAAGCCGTCCGACAGATATTCCAAAATATTAGGAATATTGAGTCATGAGAGAGACAACTGATGTTTGTCGCACCAAGCACAAAAGTTTTTCCACATTGCCTCATAGATGCGATTCGTGGATGGGCGACGGGATGCCTGTATTACCTCAATGACCCTTAAGGAGCAAGATTGCCTCGACAAATAGTAGCGCTCAAGTGCCAGACGGCTAGCTGCAGCCACTGGGGATCCGGATGTAGGATGGCCCCCTGACTGAGTGATATCCTGTCTGGAGGAATCTTCCACGGATCTGTTAAGGAGAGACCCAGCAGGTCGGCAAACCACGGTCTCCGTGGCCAATACGGGGCTACAAGTAGAATCTCCGCGTCTTCCCGGAGTAGTTTGCGTACCACCGCCGGAAGAAGAGGGAGAGGTGGAAAAGCATACAGCAGACCCCGAGGCCATGGAGAGCGCAGTGCATCTATCTGCTCCGCTCCCTGAGACGGGAAGCGGGAGAAGAAGCGGGGGAGCTGGGTGTTGGCCGGTGAGGCAAATAGGTCCACTAAAGGTAGACCAAAGCGGTGGCAAATCTCTTTGAAGACCCTCGGGTGAATCCTCCACTCTGAGTGGTCTATTGTCGCCCTGCTCAAGACATCTGCCTGGGTATTGTCTTTCCCCGAGATGTGCTCGGCCTTGATGGATGCTAGATTGTGCTCTGCCCAGGTCCCCAATATTAGTGCCTCGTTCAGAAGAGTCCGAGAATGAGTGCCCCCCTGCCTGTGTACTTGAGCCTTGGCAGTCACGTTGTCCGTGAGGACTAGCACATGATGCCTTCGGACCTGGCTGTGGAAGTGAAGGAGATCTAGATGTATGGCCCTCAGTTCCAACCAGTTGATGTCGTGGCAGAGGTCTGAATGAGACCAACGGCCCTGTGCCCAGTGGGAATGAAGATGCGCCCCCCCATCCAAAGAGGCTGGCATCGGTCGTGAGGAGGAGCCGCTCCGGCTCCTTGAACAACGACCCTTTGAGGACGGCTGGGGACAGCCACCACTTGAGGGAAAGCAAGGTCTGAGATGGAAGCCTCACCCTTTTCTGAGAGGCACTGATGTTCTGCCTCTGGAAGGGGAGTAGGAACCACTGCAATTCCCTGGAGTGGAGCCTGGCCCACGGCACTATGTCTAAGGCCGATATCATCTGTCCTAGCACTCTGGAAAGGCTGAGTAGGGAAACCCTCTGCCCCTTGCGTACTTGACGGATGGATTTTCTCAGGTTGGTCAAACGTTCCTGGGACAAATACACCCGGCATTCCATGGTATCTATGACGG
>NW_015387088.1:769535-780983 GCF_001527695.2 Protobothrops mucrosquamatus
AGTAGGAACCACTGCAATTCCCTGGAGTGGAGCCTGGCCCACGGCACTATGTCTAAGGCCGATATCATCTGTCCTAGCACTCTGGAAAGGCTGAGTAGGGAAACCCTCTGCCCCTTGCGTACTTGACGGATGGATTTTCTCAGGTTGGTCAAACGTTCCTGGGACAAATACACCCGGCATTCCATGGTATCTATGACGGCCCCCAAATGCAATAGTCGAGTCGTGGGGACCATATGACTCTTGGGGAAGTTTACCGAGAACCCGTGATCCTGGAGTAGCCGTACTACCCGGTCGAGATCCTGTCGTGCCGAGTGGGCGGAGGTTGACTGGATCAGGATGTCGTCCAGGTAACACTGGACCCTGATCGGTACCTTCCGTAGGTGAGCTGCCAGGACCTCCAGGATCTTGGTAAACACCCTGGGAGCCGACGAGAGGCCAAAGGGTAGAGCTCTGTATTGATAGTGCTCTCCCTTGTAACTGAACCGTAGAAACCGCCGGTGGTCGACAGATATGGGGATATGGAGATACGCTTCCGTGAGATCGATGGATGTCAGGAAGTCTCCCTTTCTCATGCTTCCCAAGATGGAGCGGAGCGTCTGCATCTTGAATTTTTGATATAGTATATGACGATTCAAATTTTTTAGATCCAGGATGGCTCTCCATCCTCCTGACTGTTTTGGAATGACAAAGAGGATGGAGTAAAATCCCTGACCTCTCTGGTCCACCGGGACGGTTTCTATGGCCCTTATCTCCAGCAGATGCTGGATGGCCTGGCTCATCAGATTTCTTTTGACTAGGTTTTGGGGAAATTGGCAAGAAATGAACCTGTTTACAGGTGTGGAGATGAACTCCAGGTAGAGGCCGGACCTTATCGTATTCAGAACCCACTTGTCCGTTGTGGTGGCCTCCCATTGGTGTAAGAACAGCGATAGTCTGCCCCCTATGGGAGGTCCCGTTGCCGGGGAGTCACCTGGAGCGATGAAATGGCCGGCCGCTCCCTCAAAAGGGCCGCTTACCCTGGATACTCTGGTATTGTTGCCTGGGCTTGCTCGCCTGCCTGTCAAATGGCCCCTCTTGTCGGTCCAGTCTGGGAGGAAAAGGACGAAAAGAGTGTGAATAATTGTATCTATTCCCCCCGAAAAGACTGCCTACGGGAGAAATAATTTTGTCTCTTGTCTGATTTCTTAAGGATATGGTTGAGCACTTTGCGTTTATCCTTATTCTCTGTGAGATAAGGGGTCAAAGCCTCACCAAATAATTTACCCCCCTGATACGGAGCAGAGGACAGACGCCACTTGGATTTGGCATCAGCTTGCCAATGCTTAAGCCAAAGCATGCGTCGACTGGTGATCCCTGAGGCCATAGCTCTGGAAGCAAACTTAGTCGCCTGGAGCGTAGCATCCGAGGCGTATTCCATTGCTGCAACCATCTTACTGATGTCCTGATGGGAACGGACATCGTCTGTGGGAGTACGGGCCTGGAGTTGTTTTAGCCAACGGTGGGCGGCTCTACTGAAGAACGACGCTGAGGTCGCTGCCCTAATAGCCCATGCGGTTGCTTTGTGAATCCTGTGGAAAGTTAACTCACACTTACGGTCTTCCGACTTCAGTGCTTCCGAGACATCCCCAGCTATGGCTGTTGGAGAAATCAATGGTTCGAAGGGCTCATCCACCGCAGGGACCTCTAGTGCTTCCTCCAATTCTTTGGCCATGTTAAACAGCTTTTTATCCGTGGCGCTCGGTAGGGGAAGGGAGGCTGGTAGCGCCCATTGCTTTTTTACAGCAGTTAGAAACATGGGCGGGCATGGGATCCGGTGCTGAGCTGCCACCGGCTCGGTAAAATTTGGATCCAAATCCGAATCAGACGTAGCAGTAGTCGATGTGGAAGGGGGCTCAGCACCAAGGTGTGCGGTGGAAGAAACCTTGCGGAGCAATGTAACGAATGCCGAAGAGTGGAACATCCCGGTGGACGCTGGAACGTCCGCCGATTGTTCCTCTTCCTCAGACATGGGAAACTCCTGGTCAGAGCCCTGATCAGGTAGCGACAATCCCTCAGAGTACAAGGAGTCAGCCGGTGAGGAGGGGGCGGACTGAGGTTCATCTTCCTGATGCTGGGTAGGAGGGGGAACTGTGACTGGAGGTTTGGGAATTGCCCTAGCGTCCAGAGCGCGGTCCACTGCCTGAGCAATCAACAAGGCCAATCGTTCCTCTGATGGGAGAGAAAGATGTTCGGTCTGGCGAAGCCCAGCTGCAGTGGGGGTAAAAGTGGCCTCTGGTATATGCTGATGTGACTGAGAACTTGGGATCTGGGGCTCCTGCACCCGCCCCCTTGTCTGAGAATTGTCCAGTCGGGCAATCTTTTGTGCCCTAGAGAACTCCCTTTCCAGGGCTTGGTGTCTCCTGGTGGCGTGCTTATCTGCCCCCTTGGATGTCTTTTTTGCAGATTTTGTCTTAGTGTTTTGCGCAGCCCTTTCTGATCCGTCTGGATGAGATGGCATAGAGCTCATGCCAGCCAATGAAGGGGACATGACCTCCTTCTCAAGGGGCTCCATACTTTCCATCCTCCGATAGCGCTGGGGCTCGAGTGGGGGCCTCCGGTATCTAGAGGGAAGTATCACCTTGGGTGCGGACAGATGCACTTTCGTGGTACGCCTGGGACCCAGGTACCAATGCAATAACGGGTAACGACAGACACGCTTTGGGAATACCTGGTACCCGTAATAAACGTGTCACAGCCAGGGACCGGTGCTCTGAGGGGTCACCGTGAGTCCGCTGAATTATTGGAAGAAGTTAAATCTGATGCACGCCAAAATACTTCCAGTGAGTATAGAATCTATGGGAAACAGCGCAAAAGAGGCTGCAGTTGCTCAACAAAGGCTGCCAAATAATTTGACCCAGGAGGCACCAAGCCAGGGAAAAAGAGGACTGTTAAATCGTTGTTTTTCCTATTGTGGCCCAAATTTTGCTGGTGACCAACGTTACTTGACCCGCCCACTGGTAGACCACAAGGCCTCACCGAGGAGGGTCCTCCCTAAAAAATTTTGGAAGCGAGTCAACTGATCCGCTGCCAAAATGTAAAATGGCGGCCGCGCCTAACCACGGCCTCAAATGTAATATTGTAAGCCCCTATGCAAGCTGCTGTAATAATGGAGCCTCGTGGTCGCGCGATCAAAATGGTGGCCGCGCCCAAACAACAGCCTCGTTGTCCCTCTCAGGGAAAGGAGGTCCCCTGTGAGCGGAACAGGAGCTCAAATTCGGGCGAGTAGGGGGATTAGCAACCCACTCGGTGCTACTCCCCCTGATATCAAAGAAATTAGCAAGGCCTTCACGATCAGAGAAATTAGCAAGGCCTTCGCGATCGCGCGGTCCCCAAAATGGCGGCTGCGCGCACGAACGACGATCGGCTTGACAGCCGAGGGAAAGTCTTTTCCCCCGTTTTAGGCACACTGCGGCCTTAAACGCTCAAAAAAACCACCACCGCCGCTCAAAGAACTGCGATCAGCTTCGGAAGAGCCGATCGGAGTTCGTTCGGGGCGCGCGCGCATCTCAGAGGCTGCCGAAAAAGCCTCTGCAGCCTAGTTATTTGGAAAGTTAGTTTCCTGTGAGGCCTATCGGCCACCGGGCCCACAGCCGCGAGCTCTGGAGGGATCCCTGGGATCTAACAGCCGTTAGAACCAGAAGTAAAAACTCAGCCACCTTTCCTAATTTGGAAGAGCTCCTGGGGAGAGGGAAAAGAGAAGGGGGCCCCTTCTGTCTTCCTATGATCCTAACTCCCCCCACTACAGAGCCGATACTAAGATGGCTGAGAATTAGGGCTAAATTTAGGCAATTAAATTTAGATAAGGGGATCCAAATTGTTAAAAGGTAGTAGCAAGGAGATAGAAAATTCACCAAGGGTCTAAACTGTACCTAGGAGCCAGAATTGTACGTCCTGTCCATGGGCAAGATCAAGTCAAGACTGGGCATAGGTCCAGGGACGGGGCGTGGCAACTTTGGCTGACTTGATCTGATTGGGCAGGAATACAGTCTCAACCCATGGGTGGATCCTCCATCTCCAGTGCTGGAGAAGATGACTATTATGCGAGTACAGTCAAAGCTCCATTCCTTTTGTACATGCATCAAGATTGTACACATATAAAAGGAGACGGGACTTCAGCTATGGTGCCACAATACTATCTTACTCATTTTGACCCTCCCCTGCTGAGACCTCAGCCAGCACTCCCTCCCGTCACCCAAAAGGAGAGTGCTATTGTAACTTTTCTTTTACCTCCCTTCTTATATTTACTTTTTGCAGAGACTTAAGCTCTTTTTATAAATAGGGGAGCCTCAAAGTAGCCAAAGCCTATCCAAGCTCTATAACAGCGTTTCTCAACCTCAGCCACATTAAGATAAGTGGACTTCAAATCCAGAATTCCCCAGTCAGTCATGCAGGCTGGGGAATTCTAGGAGTTGTAGTCCACACCTTGTGGGGACACATAAGAACAACTCTCATCTTGGATAACTACTGACTTTATATGTTGAAAATTCTAATATTTTGAGAGTACAGAATTATATTCAAAGAACGATCTATTGTCTTTTATCCCATTATCATCCAAAATATCTGAAACAATTGTAGAACTACAGCCCAAAAACCTATGGTGACAAGTAGTTCTTTTTATTAAACTTGAATACCTTTCATTTCATATTAAACATTTTCCCTGAAAAACTTTCTTTAGGAAAACAGCTGTTTCTCTCTCAACATCAAAAGGGTTCAATAATATGAAACATTAGGTTTGTATGAAAAGGCCTCTTGAAAAAAATAAGCATTTCAAATTATAATGAGTAGTATGAAGAATTAGTGGTTAGTAAACACAAAGCAGAAATTTATAATGAACATGTCTCCCCCCCAAAAAAAAACAACCAAAAGCCAACTAGAAGTGATAGTATTTTGTTTGGTGGTATTCCTAGAGGAAAATACTTCAATTACTGGATTGGGAGTTTATTCGATTTAGTAAAATAGTGAAATACAATATGCTAAACCACAGGGCTTCATGAAAATTGTCTACTGTGAATTCATAGGACAGCCTTATACAGTTGTCCATAAGCTAGTATATTTAGATTTGATCCACAATCCCTAGTTAGCATGGTACATAACCAGGGCTTTTTTTCTCATAGAACGCCCAGAACGGAGTTCCGGCACCTTTTTTGGATGGAACCTTGTAGGGTAGGCCAGGCGGGTTGTATGACATGTGTGAGTTCCGGCACCTTTTTTTTTTTTTTTTTTAGAAAAAAAGCACTGTACATAACTATCACTTGGGAAGAAAGTATGAAATATAAAGTCCAAGTCATGCAAAAGGCAACAGATGAATTGACATTTATAAAATAACATTTTAGCACTCTGGGAACATACAGTATACCTAAATTACCATAACACATTGAACTGCTTTATAACTATCCTAGTTGATATTATGTTTAAATATTAAAAATAAGATAGCAACTTCCCTCTCTTTTTCAACACACAGCTCTGAATAGATGAAATTCCATGAGTGATCATAAGCATAGATCCTGCAATACAGACAGGTAAAACTAATTACTGACCCATCTACCCATTTCTCATAGACTATGAGCATTCGGATTAAAAGGTAAGCCCTCTGATGTGAACATACACCTGTTAAAATCTGTGGTCAATTTAGCAATATCATCTTGCCCGAATTCGCAACTATACATTTGCAGCAGACTTTTATATAACTGCTTTCCTCCCTGCATGACAACTAAAGAGCCATATGATGAGACTTCTAAAGAAGAAACAAAATGGTTTCATTTGTCACCATTTACTATTCTCATTACAGTCCCTGTCAAAAGCATTGATTCATGCAGGGTCATTTTCCATTCTCATTAAAAACCTAAGGCACCCAAATGAGGCATAGAATTGTGGATTTTAATGCCCTGTAGCTGGCGAACACAAGGCAGTCTGTAAAAGAGACCAAACACATTAGTACAAAGGCTTTTCATCAAGAGGGATGTCAGGTTGCAACCTGGAGAGCTGAGTTTACTTTAAACTTTAATAAAGCAACAGGAGGCTGACAATTTCAGGCAGATGTACTTCACTGATTCATTCTGTCCAACTCTTTATCAAACCCAGTCTTGTATGCACTATTTTAATATTATTCTCCATTAAATGATGAAAAAACACAGACAGACAAACTATCTACAAGTACCCTGTTATGAGTCTATGACAATTCTCTGTGGCCAACTTACCACAGCCAACTCACCACGGCCAACTCACCACAGCCAACTCATCACGTCCAACTCAACATGGACAACTCACCACAGCCAACTCACCACAGCCAACTCGCCACAGCCAACTCGCCACAGTCAACTCACCACGGCCAACTCATCACAGCCAACTCATCACGGCCAACTCAACATGGACAACTCACCACAGCCAACTCGCCACAGCCAACTCACCACAGCCAACTCATCACGGCCAACTCAACATGGACAACTCGCCACAGCCAACTCACCATGGCCAACTCATCACAGCCAACTCATCACGGCCAACTCAACATGGACAACTCACCACAGCCCACTCACCACAGTCAACTCACCATAGCCAACTCACCACGGCCAACTTGCTGCAGTCAACTCACCATGGGACAACTTGTCATGGCCAACTGTGTGCGGGACAAGAGTTACATTGATATCAAAGAAATGGTGGAATACAATCATTAAAGAAAAGATGCAAAAAGAGTGACAAAATGAAATCTAAATGACCAAAATTAAAACATTTTTTATTTATTTTAAATAATTAAATTGAATTGAAAAATTGTTCTGTGGCGAGTTGTCCCGCAGAGAGTTAGCCGTGGTGAGTTGTCCCATGGTGAGTTGGCTGCAGCAAGTTGGCTGTGGAGAGTTGGCCATGGTCAGGTGGCCACAGAGAGTTGACTTTGGCAAGTTGCCACATTCCGTCCTGCTATCCCACAGTTACATGGGAACTACAATGAGGAGGCAAGGAAGAGAGCAACATCCAAATACTATCAAAAGGATAAGACAGGTCCTGAAGATTCAGCTCAATAAGAAGAGCAAGATCCATGCCATCAACATATATGTCTTACAAATTACCTGTTGGTTTAGTGAATTGGACAAAAGAGGACATGGAGGAAGCTAATTTGAAGACCTGAAAGTTCCTCACAATTTACAGATGTTTCCATCGCAAGTCCAACACCCAGAGGCTGTTTACCAAACAGGGTGGGCAAGATCTGATGATGTTAAAGCCACTGTCCTGGATAAAACCCAGTGTGTCTAGGAGTACATAAGTAAGATGGCATTCAAAGATGAGCTGCTGAGAGAAGACCTGAGGCAGCAGCAGCCATAGGAGGAAGATCAAGCAGAGGAATCCATGGCAAGACAAGATCCTGCATGGAATGTACCATCAACTGATAGCTGATGTGGCAGACATTGGGAAATCCTACCAGTGGATTGAAAGGGCTGGACTAAAAGACACCACTGATTATAGCAGCATAAAAACAGGCATTAAGCACCAGATCCATAGAAGTAGGGCTCTAACACACTAGACAGGATCCAAGGTGTATACTATGTAGAGGGATCTCAGAGACAGTCCAACACATAGTGGCAGGGTATAAGATGCAGGCGAGAACATCATATACTGAACGGCATAATCAAGTAACTAACATTGTATACAGGACCATCTGCATAGTGTATGGGCTAGCCCAGGGATAGGAAACCTTGGCTCTTTTATGACTTGTGGACTTCAACTCCCAGAATTCCTGAGTCAGCCATGCTAACTCAGGAATTCTGGGAGTTGAAATCCACAAGCCATAAAAGAGCCAAGGTTGCCTACCCCTGGGCTAGACCCTTCTAAGTCCCGATGGCAGGTTCCACAGATGGTCAGGGAGAATATCAGAGCTAAGTTCCTATAGTGCTTCCATGTCCAGATGGACAGGCAAGTATTGGCCAATCAACCAGACATTGTGATAATAGTCAAGGACCAGAATCCAGAGGTGCTAGTAGATGTAGCAGTGCCAATAACATCAGGACAATGACATCAGGAAGAAGAGTATGAGAAGTTGAAGAACTAGAGAGGCTGTGGAAAGTGAGGCCAAAGTGATCTTAGTAGTAGAAGAAGCACTTGAGGTTATTTCTCTTAAGCTGGGAGAGTGACTCCAGCAGATCCCAAGAATGACATCAGAGCTTTCTGTGCAGAAGAGTGTTGTATTAGGAAAAGGTAAGTTACTGTGCAGAACCCTCAAACTCCCAAGCCTTTGATAGATGACCCGAAACTGAGGAACACACACACACAAACACAAACAGGAGGAAGGAGGAAGGGAGAGGGAGGGAGGGAGGGAGGGAGGGAGGGAGGGAGAGAGAGAGAGAGAGAGAGAGAGAGAGAGAGAGAGAGAGAGAGAGAGAGAATGGATAATTGTAATGCATTATTCATAACACCTTTGAAGGCCATTTAGAAATTCAGCAGGTCCACAATACAATGATAGATTAATAACTAGAGCCTCTAGATTTTCCCATGTAATACTTGGGAAAGCTTCACTATTACCAGATGCCTTTGGGGTACAATTCAAAGTGCTGGTTGTCCTCCTTAAAGTCCTACATAGCTTAAAACAGAGATATCTAGAGAACTGCATTCTCCCAGTGGAAGAATGAGAAATATCCAGGTTCTTCTCTTAAGTAATGTCATCTTCTGAGAATACGTTGGAGAATTCTTTTTAGTTCAGCCCTCTTCTCTGGAATAACATTTTACCTGAGATCAAACTGGCTCCTACTATATTGGGTTTTCCAAAACCAATTAACACCTGTCTATTCCAGAGAGGCTTAGATCAGAAAAAGGGAAACCCTCCTCCTATTGATATGAATCCTGTTAAGTATTTCTTTGTTGCTCCTTTGTTTTGCCGTTGTTTTTATTGTAGCACTTGCATTATAATTCTAGACATCTCAGGGGAGATTAGAATGGTGTAGTAACTTGTAGAAAATAATGAAAAAAAATCTGATGATTTGAAGGAAATAAACAATATGATTGCCAGTGCAAGCTCTCTTCTGTTCCACTGTTAAGATTTAATTTACATTAATTTACATGACTACCTAAGAACCTTTCATTTTGGCTTAGGATGCAAAATATTTTTTGTTTTATGTTTTTAAGTATCGGATTTGTATTTCCTGGACCAAAAATAATTATCATAATTATTACATTTGGTTTTGATGTAATTTGAGATTAAATTCTCATTAGCAAAGTAATTCACTTGATTGGAAACCTAAACATGAATTTTGCTTCAGAAATCCCAAATCTGCTTCTCTCATTGGGATAATTCCTACTGATTATCATTGGAAATAAGCACCATTTTAAATGTTTGCTATAGCTGGAAGAAATATTCAGAAAAAAATAATCCTGAACATATATTAAGAATTGTGCTAGATGCTTTTGAATTTTGATGTTTTAAAATTAAGAAACCGCCACTGTTACTTTTTATGTTTGACAGAAATTAATGACATTTGAAAATGGAGCTGACCACTATGAAGGATCTATGCTCACCAAGTTGCACATGAATAGACAGAAAGAGGATTGTTAATTAGTAGGCTTTGTAGACAGGGTCTCCATAAAGGACAGTTGTAGGCAAATGTCATAAAATTGATATAACTTGCAGGTGACTCTAAACTGAATCCTTTCAGAAAAAATAAATGCAGAGATTTTGTGACAAATGGGATTTTCAAATCTGGGAAAGGATGCAATTTCATTTCCAATCAAAGCTCCATATTTTTTGTTTGTTGCAATTAATGTTGTTTCGTTTAAAGCATTCCAGCGCTCCCACTATTTATATAGTTATTTGAAGTATTCATTTCAAAGACTTATTCAGAGGTGCTTACAAAGATCAGTAATATTATAACAGCCTTCCTAAGAATATCTTCAGGATTCACAATACATGCCTACACACACACACACACAGAGAGAGAGAGAGAGAGAGAGAGAGAGAGAGAGAGAGAGAGGTGTGGAAGGACAGAAAAAAGTCACTTCCTAAATATTTCAGATCCTAATTATTTAAATTTTATGTTCTAAAGCTTATTTCTTATTTTCCCCATTTTTGAGCACCTCGGGCACTTCTTGTATTTTTCCAGTCTAGTGATATATTAATTTCAGAAATAAAGTCAAGCCTGAGAAAGAAAAAAAACATACTGATGTTTAGATCATTCTTTAATTATTCATTTCTTACAAGTTATATAATGCAAGCATGTCATTTATTCATTTCTTTTTATTAAGAAATACAATTTCAATTATTCGATTGAGTTTAAGTTTAATAAAAAAAATATATGTTCTGCAGAATTCTAGATTATTTTTCTGGTGTTAAACATCATTTTATAAAAGTTTATGATTATAACTTAATATAAATTTCAGTCTGTTCAACCATATATTTTCCCATTGTTCGGTTTGTATGTTATAACTAAACTCCTTGGCCCAATTTATCATGCA
Organism: Protobothrops mucrosquamatus; assembly: GCF_001527695.2. Taxonomy (NCBI): domain Eukaryota; kingdom Metazoa; phylum Chordata; class Lepidosauria; order Squamata; family Viperidae; genus Protobothrops; species Protobothrops mucrosquamatus. Next base: position 780,006 of record NW_015387088.1, read on the forward strand.
TTCTTTCATTTGTTCTTCTATTTCAAATTTCAAAAAAAGTTTATACATTTTAGCATGCACATGTTCATCATTTGTACACAATTCCATTTCAAAGTCAATGGAAACGTACAATGTTCAATAGTATATATTAATTTGTCTATTTTTAATCTTAATGATGACTGCAAATAGGAGAAACAATCACAACTATTTACCTCAGCCATCAGTTTTCTTGATTTTATTTTGTATTCCCCTTGACAGAATTTTAGTGTCTCATGGTATGTTAATCATTTATATTTACCTATTATTTCTGATTTATAAAATACTTCTTGTGCTGTGAGCCCCAAAGGTGTTTTCAGCCACAATCTGGATTTGTATCTATTCCATCTTTTCAATATGGCACATCTAGCATAGTGATTATTAAATCCATATTAAGTTTAACTTTATCATACCATAAATATTGATGCCATCCAAATCTCAGGCTATATTCTTCCTACTCCAAGAATCTTTTATTTCTCATCCAAACCAAGCAGTAAGCTGCAAAATACAATTTCAAAGCAAATAAATCCAATCCTCTTTATTTAAAATAATTACCAGAGACTGCTCCGGAGACAGAGATAGAAATTAGAAGTAGCTAGGATAAACCAGTTTATCTTCTCTTTTTAAAATAATTTATAAGATTATAATTGCAATAGTAAAATTAATCCAAACTAAAAGAAAAACAGAGTAGAAATATTAAAAAGTGCAAAGGAAAATTTAAAAAATGTAGAAAATTGAAAGAAAAGAATATATTAAAGAAAAAGAAAAGAAAAGAAATCTATAAAGTGATTTCCAACTTTCATCACAATAGATATAAACAATTTTAGCAACTTTTTATCTCCTCTTGATTTACAGTCCTCTCTTCATCCCATGTCCCATATCATCTCTATATCCATAAAGCTTCATCCTTTCAATTTTGCTTTCAGAAAAGTCTGTTAAGAATGGGCAGAAATAACAACATAT
>NW_015387089.1:0-20000 GCF_001527695.2 Protobothrops mucrosquamatus
CATCCTTCTTTGCCAGCAATCCTATGTTCTTTGTAATGGAAATTTCACATTTGTTGCCAAAGTGCTGTTTTTTGCGGGGAAAGTTCTGCCTAAATATGTATATACAGTTTTTGTGTAAGCAGAAGGGATTAATTTAATCATAGCCAGCTTTAAACTGTATTCAGAAATCATATACAGCCAAAATACCCCACTTTATCTTGAATTGCCTTATATTGCCTAAGCCTTAAAGAAAAGCATAGAGAAGAAGATCTTTATAAAATTGTACTATAGCTCAGAACAGTTGTTTATGATGTATGTCCTTTTATACCTACAGTGATCTGTTTTTTGGCATGTTATGTTTTTAATTTTGCCTATAAATATGAATGTTGCAGAAAAAATAGTTCTTTTGTGTCTGTAGGTAAAATAGATTTTTAAAAATAAAAACAGAGCTCTTAAAAATATTGGAAACAATTGTGTGTGTATACCTGCAAAGGCAGTGTTGACTCTTGGCAACTGCCTGAACTGGTCCCTGCAGTTTTCCTGACAAGAATGCCAGTAACCTTCCTACTTTCTCAGCCATCAATTTTCTTTTTGTTATATAAGATACTAAACTTTCTCTATAATCTATTTTCCCCCCTAGGGAAAAAGTTTACTTATATATTTAGTATTTATTTGTCAAATCTAGATGCTGCCCATCTCATTGTTTAGGTGAGTTCCTTTATGACTCCGTCTAGAGCAGGGGTGTCCAACCTTCGCAACTTTAAGACTTGTGCATTTCAACTTCTAGCTGTGCTGGCTGGGGAATTCTAGGAGTTGAAGTCCACGAGTCATAAAAGTTGCCAAGGTTGAATATTCCCAAATCTAGGGTATTTTATTCTATACACTTCTTGGAACTGCAAAAGGCACGAATATAACCTCTTTATGGGAGGGGTGTTTTTTTGTTTTTTGTTTTTGGCTACTGTTGCAGTGTAATTCATTTCTGGCTGTGTCCTTGCATCTCTGCAGTAAAGAGCTGTGTAGGTAACCACTTAATCTCTATATATACTGCGTTGCTGTTGTTGTTTTAAAAAGCCTCTATTATATATAGAGTTTCTGTGCATCTTACAAGTAATAGCCAAAATTAACAAATATAAAAGACAGATGTTTCTGATTAGTAATTAATTCTAAACTGTATGTGTAAACTAGCAAACTTGTATATAAATTGTTAGGGTAAAACTTTGTAAACATTCTCTGAAGCTAACATCATAAATGAGTCAAGCATTTTGTTTTCTTTTTATGTAAAACAACAGATTGTGCTCTGTGAAACCGTGCATTTTTATTCTTCCACTTTAGCCACTAGAGGGACCCCCAAGAATGTTATTTAGCACCATATGTAAAAGAGCCCACTATGTTCAAAATTCATCACTTGTTCAACATTGCATAACTTCTTTTTCTAATGAGCTTCAAACCATTACAAAATTACATATATCCTAAATGGGATAGTGAATTCTCCCTATTTCTTTGATGAAGCTATCTTTGAATATTAAAGCATCAATAGAAAATGTATTAGGTTTTAATCATCAGTAAATGATTATTTCTTTCTCAAATGCAGAATATTTTGGAATTAGGACAATAACAGCAATCAGTTTTTCATCTCCCTGTTGACTCCCCCCCCCCCATTTTGCCCTCTGTTAGTGATAAAATCTCATCTACAAAGTGGTTTTGCCTAATGGGAGATAAATTTGCACAGGTAGGTTCTGCAAATTTTTATTAATCCACAAGTCATTTATTTGAATGTTGTACAGATACACCACACTGAATGCATTCAAAGACATCTTTATAGAACTTACTGATGGGCAAAAAAGCTCTTTTTAAAAAATGAAATCTAGTTTGCTAAATATAGCCATGCTTATTAGATAAAAGGAACAAGTAATATATGTTTGATACTGTCAGCATATTGTTTAAGGGCATGATTTTAAATCCTATAAATCTAACCTTTGCTTCATGAAGTTTGTAATTTATATGACAGCTATTTTGAGAGTACTAACTTTGATTAGCAAGTTATTTTGAAAAGGTTGCTGAATTATAGAACTTTATTTTATTTCATTTAATTTCATTTTCAGTGTCATCACTGCCTTCAGTGTTTTGACTCCTAGAGGCCACCAGAATAACTCCCTGAGGTCTTCTTGGCAAGATTTCAGAAGTGGTTTGCCATTGTCTCTTTCCTAGGGCTGAAAGAGAGTGACTGGTTCAAAGTCACCCATCTGGCTTCGTGCCAGTACTCATGGTCTTTCCAAATTTCTAGCTTGATGCCTTAACCAAAATTGGCTTTTTTATGCCTAACACTAAATATTAAACAGATATTCTTGGCTTATACGACAAAATTAGGAAGGCAATTATAATTCAGCATCCTGATCCTGATCCTCAAACTATCAAAAAGTATGGGGATTTCAGTCCATATTAAATGCCCCTGTTGCTTTTTTTTCAGGCATTCAAAGTTATCCGCTGTTAAGACATACCGCTTTAATAATGATTTGGGGTACTCTTCTTAAATAACTTGTGTGATTAAAAGGAAGAAGTTATATCTAGTATATTTTCCCTGGCTAGGAATTCTAAAAATTGAATGGTCAAAACTAATTATACTGTTCTATATTTTCATCCAGTGGTGCATCACCTCTGGCTAATGGTCTTCTGGGCAGTGGGGAGGAAGACAAGGAGTTATTGAAGTGGTTGCATTTTACCTGTTAAAATGTGATATGTCCTTGAAAGGCCACATCTGCATTTTGCTGGGTGGGACCCTGGACTTTTTTTTCTACAGAAAAAGGATGGACATGGACCATGTTTTGATCTTTGAATTATAGCAAGTAATAATAGCAGTCTGTACAGAATAAATTTGCCAGACAGCTAGTTAGGCTACATGATATCTGGGTTCAAACTCTACATCTAGAGGAACAAACACAAATTCTGTATTTACCAACATACTAGACCCAAAGAAATAAATCATAACTTACCATAATAGGTTGGTTCACATGATGTGCTAGGCCTATACCTGGATCCCCAAAATATGCTAACCCACCACATTTTTACTCAATTTAGTGTGTAGCAGTTATAATTGCAATTATACAGAGGATAAGGGAAGCAAGCTACATAATACAGCTCAGGCTACACAGTCTTTCAGTCTGAGTCAACACTTGAAGTAAGGCTAGCAAAGAAGTGGGAGCTTCTCTCTCTACAGGCTTCATATTGTTTTGTGAATATGAACAATGAATACCTGAAAACAATGGAACTAATTAATCTTAAAAACCAAATATTTTCATCCAAGTGGGTTGCTAGTCTGGACACATTGAAAATATTGTATTTAGAATTTGCACAGAATTTGAGGAGCCTGACTCTCAATCTAACCCTCCCCTTCATCCTCCCTTGTGTCCCTTCTCCCTCTGAAGACTGCTGCTCCATCTCCTCAGTCTTGTACTGCCATACCAGCAGTTGCAGTACAAAGTTGTGGCAGAGGTGCAGGATTTGGCAAGGTCTTCGCAAATGCCACACTCCTGATACCAACCCTGAAACTCTATTCTGTGCAGAGGGCAAACTGCAAGAGCAAGACCACTTCCTGCAGCTTTAGAAGACAGAAATGAGAGCAAATAGTTCCTGTTTTGTGTTTTTTTTTGTAAAAAAAGAAATATCCTATTTCTGCCCAACTGCACCCGGGAGGTGGAACCTCTCCCTCCTTCCTTTCTAGACAAACGGCTCTTTCTTCTGTTTTCTCTGGAAACAAATAATATCAAGCAGAGGACAGAACTTTCCCACATCAAGCAGACTGCTTGCATTAGAGAGTGCAGGAAGTTGGACCATGAGGTGGCCTGTCACCTTTTAGCACTCTTTCAGAGCAGACCTTGCGTCCCTTTCTGCAGTCCTCAAAGCCACCTTCTGATCATGACAGCTGAACTCTTGATAATACACTTTCCCACCATTGACAGTTAGGGCACAGAGGAAGCTTCAGCCATTAAATAGATATATCACAGATGATGATGATGATGATGATGATGATGACGATGATGACGATGACAACACTGATGATGATATCATCCCAAACCACCCATAAGTATGACATAGTCCAGTGATGGCGAACCTTTTAGAGACCGAGTGCCTGAATTGCAACCCAAAACCCACTTATGTATCATCGGGTGCCGGGTGGATGTGGCCCACTGGGTGGGCGTGGCCCATTGGGTGGGTGTGGCCAATTCGGTGTGCATGGCCCATTGGGTGGGTGTGGATGCAATAGTAACGGCAGACTGATGGGACTAAAAAGTTCAATCAATCAATTTCAACTTTGCGAGATCTTTTTTTTTTCCCCTTGAGAATTTGAAATTGATTGATTGATTGAACCTTTTTTTTTTTTTTGGACACGGCGGCGGAGGCCTAAAGCGAAAAGGTTTTATAAAACACAGTTGAAGGCCTAGGACTGGGGCGACGGCACGCGTGCCCACAGAGAGGGCTCTGAGTGCCGCCTCTGGCACCCGTGCCATAGGTTCCCCACCACGGACATAGTCCTTACCCATTTGCAGCTGCCAGCTTCCCAAATATTCCTAAAGCTACCTACCATGATCCCACAGCTGATGCTACTGCTGCCCCGAAGCAGAATTTAATTTAACATTATTTGACCTCATTGCTATATTATGAGGGAAGCTTCATACAGCAACAGACTTGCGCTTCCTTGCTGGAGTTCCCATATTGTTGGTGGAAGTATTTTGTCTGATCCATAAAATCTAGTGTGTATATTACTAGATTAAGGCCACTTGGATTTCTAGTTGAAGATATTCAAGTACTTCTGCTCTATGTTTCTGTAGTTTTATCCCTTCCCTGGTTTGTTTGTTTTTGCCCCTATTCTATTTGCATTGGGAGGTTCACAATTTTTCATTTAGTTTCCCATTATCATTTTGGCATTTCCTTTGTCCAAGTCCTTATTGATGTTAACAGATTTCTTTTCTCATGACTTCCCTACCTACGAATAAATGTATAGATGCAAACATTCGTTGCTGTGAAATGCAACAAGAAATTCAATGTATGTGTGCTCAGAAAATCCTTGTGCTTTTGATGTACAAATAGCAGCAACGAAATATACACTTTTATGATGCATTTTATATCATATATAAATATTCATAGAGATTACTTACAGACACACTGCCATGTGTAATTTGTCTCCTGATAGTGTATGATTCAGTGTCCATACTAATCTTTGGTCAGATGGATCCTCTGAATAATGGTGTCAGATTATATTAAAATTCTGCTGATTTGAAACTGCATCATCTCTGTACATAGCAAAGATTATTTTCATTATTGGGGTCCATTTGAGCGAATATCTTATAGAAAGACTTTGATTCCCATCTCTTTTCCAAGTAAAAAGAAGAGGAGGTTTAAAAAATGACAATGGCAAACCATTTCAACATCATGGCAAGAAAACTTTACACATCCATGTAAATCAGCAGGAATTGTGCTCAGCCTAAAAAGTGATGACTTCATTTTTAAAATCATATTAATGTGGAAGCTTTAGATATAATCTACCTGCTGCTTGCTTGTTGGTTTCATTGCCATTAAGAGGAAGATCCTATCCCATCCCTGGGACTTCCTAGAATTCAGGGGCTTGAGATTGCAACCTAAGGCAAGCCCCTTGCAAAATAGTTTAAATTGTTATTTATTAAATAATAAGTTGTTTAGCTTAGGAGTAAGCCCAAATGGTGCTCCAACAGAAAGCAAAGCCTACGTGGGAGTTTCTATAACAACTCCCTAACCCAAGAGGCTTAATCTAGCATTGATTGTCTTTGAAGCAATATTGTGACAATCCAGATCCTATGCACTTTGCTCCATATGTTCTTGCCTGTTTTGGATTACTGCTGGATGGTTCCTTGTAGCCTGTGTCTCTTTTATGAACTTACACTGAGGTTTTTGCTTGCTTTCCCACTCACCTCTCAAGTTCCTGATTTTGACAGTGCACAAGTCTCCTTGGTGTCTTCTATTTGGTGTCTTTCTCATATGATCCTGCTTCAACGTATTTCTCTATCCTTAGCTAGGCTAGATTAGGCAACAATCCCCATACAACGGCACTGAAAAAAAGTGACTTATGGCCGTTATTCACACTTCTGACCATTGCAGGATTCCCACAGTCATGTGATCAAAATTCAGACGCTTGGCAACTGACCCATATTTATGACAGCTGCTGTGTCCTGGGGTCATGTGATCCCATTTTGTGACCTTCTGACAAACGTGGGCCAATGGGGAAGCCAGATTCACTTAACAACTGTGTTACTAACCTAACAACTGCAGTGATTCACTTAACAACTGTGGCAAGAAAAGTCGTAAAATGAGGCAAAGCTCACTTAACAAATGTTTTATTTGGAAACAGAAATTTTGGGCTCAGTTGTGGTTGTATGTCAAGGACTACCTGTTCTTATTAGTAGTTCTGTGCGTTCTTTTGTCCACACTGAATTGGAAGGAGGCATATTCAGTGGAAAAGCACTGGCAGTGGAATAGCCATTTGGGGGAATTGGTTCTGGCTGCTCTTCAGTGCAACATCACACTGCATAGAGTATTAGTGCCAAGTTAGGATCTCTTTTAGTTTTCCTCCTTATGCAATATCCTATATCGGACTGCAACAGCCCTGCAAATTATTTCCAATAAAGCAAGCTGATTAGATAAAGCACTGTTGGATACTTTTGTCCTGCTTCCTTGACAATCCTAGGCTCTAATTATAAAGTAGGTTACTAGGAACAGGTTGTTACGCTAAGAGTCTAATCCAGGTGAAACTGCATACATTCTACTGCAATGAATGGTTTACTTCCAAGGGAATGTACCTAGAGCAGAGCATATTTAGTTAGGACTGGTCAAATTTAGTGGCAATTCAGCAGTTGAAGCTTGCTGAAGTTGAAGCAATTCCTGTTGTCTGTACTCCTGTATTAGCATATTTCAAGCACAGTTGATAACTTGAGAACAGTTTCTGAAGTTCAAGTAAATTTTTAAATAGCATATTGAAAATATTCTCATGACAGCCATTGCTTATAATGAAATTTAATGGCTGATCCAACTGCAGTTCAGGAGAAATCTTGGTAGCTAGGAGACTACTTGTTAAGAGGGGTTCAAGAGAGAAACAAGACAATGACACTAGACTTTTTTCCTCTTCACTTTCCAATCCTTCTGTATTCATTACCCAGAACTAGGTCCCCTGTAGAAATCTTGACACTGCATTTCTAAATTCCATGCAGCAATTTTAAGTCATACCTGGCCAAATTTCTTTAATTTTGTCACCTTACCTTGTTTAAGAGTTCTTGTTGCTCTCCTTATTTTGCCCCACCCTTCCTCGTCTCTGGAATGCATCTCCTAGCTACTTCCTTCTGTCATTAGTCGAAGTCATTATTCTAACATGATGTCCAGGCAGCTGGGTGGATAATTCATTTGTGCTAACGATCTCCTGGAAATTCCTTCAAATGATCTCAGGGTTAGCTTGCCCTAAAATGTTATAGATAGCATGGGTGAGAAATTCAAGGAAATGAAACATTTATAGTGAGGGTGAGGTTTCAGAAATGTAGACTGTAAACAATAAAGTAGCAATGCAAGATTAGGTACAGCACATGAATTGTTGGCAGCATGTCTTCCATTGTCATCGCATTTGATGGTGTCATGAATCATTCTTATATACAGGACAATAAAGGAATGAAACATCTGTAAGATAATCTGGTCCAATTATATTAAAATAGACCACAGGCTGAATGACAAACAAGAGGCGATGGAATTGTTGACCAGTTATTCTGTGTTGTGCAATATAAATTCTTTGATATTGCCGAACTTAAGTTTGTAAATGTATGGTTCCCAGCATTGGGGGGGGGAAGCTCCTAATCTCAGGTGCATTCCTGTTCTCAGTGATGGATATCTAAGTGCTGTCCTGGGAAATCCTAGACCTTGCCAAAGAGTCAGGGTATGCCAAGAGAAGATTCTATTTTGCTGTTATCAATGGGAATTTTGTGAATGAATCAAGACTAGAACAGTAGTTCTAGCTAACTTTCTTATGACTGAAAAAGCTGTTGATGAGTTACCTTTGGATTAAATACCTTAAATGAGTTCGTCCCAAGGGTGTATTTGGCTCCCACTCCCTCCTGTGTTTTTGCAGCCCCCAGAACCATATCCAATTGCACAGGCTGAATTTCAGTGTCCCAACATTATGAAGTGAGAAGAATGTGCACTTATGAAGTGATAAGAATGTGCACTTTTAACTTAAAATAACAAGAAAATTAAAAACAAGAAAATCTCCCCCAAATACCAGAAAAGAGCAGAACAGCGAAGCTTTGCCCACATGAATGCAGCCTCACTTTCTATCCTCAGCCCACCCACTGTAATTCCCACCTGCCCAAATATGGCCTTCAGGCACCAAAACATTGTCTCACTCTAAACAAGGGAAAGAGGGGAGGGTTATTTATGTCAAATTAAAGAATGGGAAATGCTCTTTGCTGAGGGCTGACACAGTGGGGAGAAATTGCCCAAAAGGAAGTTGAGGATGTCACCAGAGACTTTCTTATTTATATCTATCCAGATCTTTTGTTAGCAAAGTATCTTCTCTATCTAGATTAGGGGGTACAAGGAGAATCTCCCTCTTTTATTGCTACGTTATTTTAGAGCTGTGAGCTCAATGACACTTAACCAAGCATAATATTTTCATCACTGCTTGTATCTACATAGGTGTGAAAACATCTGCCATTGGTTTTGATAGACACACCCTGTCATTTATTTGTGAATTACATTCCCACCAGTTCTGGTTCCTAGGTCATCTTATGAAATCCTAGAACACCATGAACCTTTGGGAGAAAATCCACTTTCAATTGCCTCATTTCTGGAACAGTAAAGTGATAGTTGCGCTATAAATGTTCTCTCTTCCTAACTTTTTTGAATTCTGTCTTTTTATTTTTGTGCCTTGTGTCAACTCCATGTCATTTACACTAAAATCTGCCTCACTCTATCTCCATCAGTGTCAGCCTTCATTCAATGTCTTACATTAACCAATGAGGATGTTCCAAATCAACTCTAGATTATCTTTTGTTTTTCTCCCCAGTAGCCCAAGTTCTGAATGGAAATGGGAATTGCACAAACGATAATACAGAATTGACTTTGAATATTCTCATTGGTTAATGGCTGACACTGATATTTAGAAATAGTTCTGGTGCTTTACGAAATGAATACTTGCCCTGCCCTGGTTGTGAATTGGCCAATTTAAAATGTACACTGGATGGATTGGTTAGAGCAGTGACTCAGCTATCAGAAGGATATTTCCGTACTGTACTGATTGCATGATTTATATACCAGGAGAGATGCTAGGCTCTTTAATTAGACAAAAACATCAGCAAGTATAAATTACTCCTTTGTTGTCCCAGGCAATTCTCTGTTTTTAGTTAAACTTTTATAATATAAATTATAATATAAAATAGAGATTTGATAATAAAGGTGTATGAAAATGAAATGCAGATGAGAGCCTCTGAAATAAAATTGGACAGAGCAGGCTGTCCAAATGCAAATTTGTTACTAAGCAGAATTCATTTCATAAATATTTATTTGCTTCTTAAATTTGTTTGATTTAAGTCCCTTTGAGTCAATGTTGACTCTTGCCAGCTACTTAGACTATTCCCTGAAGTTTTCTTGCCAACATTTTGGAATTAACAGGTAAAATCATTTATAGTACTGTAGCGCAGTGCTCCCCAACCTTTTGGGCACCAGGGACCGGTTCTGTGGAGAAAGGATGAGGCTTTGCTTGTTTGTGTGGCCGGTTTGCTGGCATGCTGCAGCCTGGTACTGGTCCATGAACCGGGGGTTGGGGACCCCTGCTGTAGCTGGGTAGCATGAAGAGGCTGTGCTGGGAGATGCCTGGGGGAGGAGTCAGCGAGTGGGCAGAGGGGAGGGGAGGCTCTGCTGAGGCCCAGGTTGGGGGGGAATAAGTCTGAGAGAGGAAAGGGGATAGAATGGGAGAAGCTTCTATGGGGCAAGCCTGAGGGAGCGAAGGGGATAGAAGAGGAGAGGCTTCTGTGGGGCAAGCCTGAGAGAGAGAGAGAGAGGAAGAAGAAGAAGAAGAAGAAGAAGAAGAAGAAGAAGAAGAAGAAGAAGAAGAAGAAGAAGAAGAAGAAGAAGAAGAAGAAGAAGAAGAAGAAGAAGAAGAAGAAGAAGAAGAAGAAGAAGAAGAACTGACCAGCCACCTGAACACTTTCCCTACACATGACCTGCCTGCTGAGAGAGACTGACCATCACCACATCACATGTTCCAGTCAAGCAGGGGTGCCTAAATGAGAGACCACTGTGGACCAGCAGCCATACCAAGAGGGCCAGGAGAACCCAGACTCTAGCGGCCCTTTCGGGGGTAGCGCTACAGTACTTTTATGAAATTGTTAGGTAGCAACAATATAAAGCATGTAATCACTGGAATCTGGAGGCATTTCTCTGATGGTAAAACAGGATGATTTTCTAAAACTTTCTAGAAATGTGAAAGGGATGTTAAATGACTCCATCCCAGGGAAAGACATTTTGTAATTTAGAAAGAACTGCAAGAAAAAGATCGTTCCTCCTGCTTGGCAAGAAGATGTCAGGAAATTAGAGTGAGAATATAACTTTAGAGTATCTTATGTTTCTACTATCCTCAAATTTTGTTCTGCTAATTTTGTGTCCAGACTACCGCACAGCATTCACTTTTAATATTTCAAGTAGGCCAGAAAGAAAGAGAACGTGGAGTCTACCAGCAAAAGAAAAAAGAAAAAAAAAAGATTTTTTCCTATTTTAAAGAGGTTCAGAGGTATAATACAAAGACAGAACATTTGCTTTACTCATAAAAGCCAAGACATCATCTCCTGCTATCAATCAATGCATACCAGTGATAAGGCATTAGCAACCATCAAGCTTCTAACTGCCTTCCATCTAATGTCAGAGACCTGAGACTAATTTTTAAAGCACACTGAAATTAATTAATTCATACATCTGGGAAAGCCACTCTCTCTTTCCTATTGCATATGATGGAAAAGTGGATAAAAGTAACAATTTGAAGCCATGTTTCTCATACTTAGCAATTTTAAGATCTATTGACTTCAACTCTCAGAATCCCCTAATTCTAAAGTTGAACTTGAATTCTGGGAGTTGAAATCTACATATCCTAAAGTTGCCACTGTTTTAGAGAGAGAATGAATCACCTATGCATTTTTTTTAAAAAAAAACTCTGGCTATGCCCACCATTAACATCAGCCCTTTCTGTCATTGCCAGGGGATGAGTCTCCCAACAAAGAGATTACTCCAGCAACTCAACACCTTCCTTATCTTGCTGCTTCTATAGCTGCCTCAAAGTATCTGGTTGTTGTGACATGCAGGCTGGAGAAGAAGAAATATGCTGAAAGCAGCCGGGATGTTGAAGAGACCAAGAAATGTTTGATATCGAAGTACGGATGATGTTATAGTCAGATAGGGTAAAAAGTTTATTTAATGGCAAACCGGAGTGAAATGCTGTGAGGGACGTTTGCTGGAGAAGAAGCCTTAAAGGCGCACCACATGTATGCGGCAACTACTGCAAATGGACAATACGCTAAACTAGGAAGAAAACAAAAACAAACCGGTGGCAACATACATCCATGGGCAACCTTTAAAGAAAGCCGATTGGCTATAAAATTAAGTTTTGCTCGGTGCATGAAGAAGAAGGAGAGGAAAATGATTCTTGCATCTGGAATGGCGCCTACTAAAGACGAGAAAGACCCAAGGGAGAGCAAAGCGAGTTGGGATATGAGCCTGTGCCTATTTCCAGGGCTGCCAAATAATAAACTGGTGTTTATAAGAGATAAGACTCAGAGTCAGCTGGGGTGGGAGCCTCCTACTCAGGAGAGAAGATATCTATGTCCTCACGGGCCGTATATGAAGAAGGAAAGGTGAGAGATGAGTTGTGTATATTTTGGGCCATGGTTTCAAAGACAACTACCGACTGATATGACCTATGGAAATTCTCCCGACTCTGAGATAGGGATTAAGTTCCTAAGATCTGGCTAGGAAAGAGATTGCTGTCCCCAGCTTCAATGCTAGAAAGAGAGAATACAGATGGCAGAGGAGGCAGCGTATCAAGGAGGGAGTAGCAGAAAAAGAAGCAAGGCAGCAGCTCCTTGGATTACCCGGAATGATACAAAATGCTCCTCGTGGTCTACTCTTGGACATTTTTTTCATTTCAGATAGATGTAGGTAGTCCTCGACTTATAACAGTTCATTTAGTGACCATTCAAAGTTACAACAGCACTGAAAAATGCGACTTATACCGTTTTTCACCGTTATGACCTTTGCAGCTTCCCCATGATCCTGAGATCAAAATTCAGATGCTTGGCAACTGGTTAGTATTTATGACCGTTGCTGTGTCCCAAGGTCCTGTGATCATCTTTTGTGACTTTGTCACAAGCAAAGCAAATGGGAAGGCCAGGTTCACTTAACAAATGGGTTGCTAACTTATCAACTGCAGTAATTCACTTAACAGCTGTGGCAAGAAAGGTCATAAAATGGGGCGAAACTCACTTAACAAACTTCTCACTTAACAACAGAAATGTTGAGTTCAGTCATGGTCGTAAGCCGAGTCAATTGGGTACTCTATTTATTATGGAACTAAAGTTACTTTTATCAGATCCCTTCTTGCTGCACCCAATCAACGTAACTCCTTACATTTCTGGGAACTTTTGTATTCCCTATCCTACCAATTTCCCAGACCTCCCACTCTGAACAGAGGTGCATTTTTCACAACTGCTTCGTGGGATGCAATGATTGGTCCTGCTGGAAAATTCATTATTTTCAGAGCACCATTCCCTGTCAGTAATTTTAACATATAAACAGTTTTTATTTGATGTTTATGGATTGCATTGTTTGAGCTGAAATATAAAGTCTGTTTCGGTATTGGATGAAAGGCCGGTCACAGGGACATTTAGAGTAAACCAATCCTCTTCCTTTGCCTTTATTGTGTTAGTTTACAATGGCAAGATGAGTAATGACTGTAAATGGTAAAAGGGCTGGGATGAGCAGAGAAACAGTAAACAGCTGGCATCAAATTATTTTGGATAGTGACAACTTAAAAGAATTCTTCCAGCTGGTTGAATGAACATTATCGTGAAAAACTGGTGCCAATGATTTTTGTAAATCATTGGTAAATAAATTTGTTTGTGGGGAAAATTTCTTAACCGTGTATATTTACATTTAAAACTACGATTTTAAGCTATGATTTGCTGAACAAGTCACAGAGTTCTGATTTGCACATAATTTTAAACCCAACTGGGTGTGTCTGCACACATCACAGAAGAAAATAAATCACTCTGTGCTTTGGCATTATATAAGACTAAGGGCACAGTGAAGTGCATGATAGTCATGAAAAAAAGAAATGCTTTGCTAAAACTTATCATAGTAGAACTGAAAATGTTTCCAGGCTCACAAAGCTATTATACAAATCCATAAATCATTTAAAATTCTGTTACAGTTCTGGACTCCCCGCCTTAAAAGTTCAGAAAAATACTGCTACAGACAATATGCTGTATATCAGAAATTAACTCTAAGATAGAATCATAGAATCATAGGGCTGAAAGGGACTTTGGAGGTCTTCTAGTCCAACCCTGTGCTCGAGACAGGACTTCTTATACCATTCCAGATAAATGGATGCCCAATCTTTTCTTGACCCTAACCTAACCCTTGCTAGCTGAAGAAATCTGCAGCTATAAGAATTTTAGAGTTTCTGGTAAACTGTCATAGACAAGGTGTTACACATAGTGAAAATAGCTTTGAAAGGGAATTAGACAATTTTGCAGAGGACAGATCTATGAAAGGTTCTTACACACTCACTTAAGTTTAAAGAAAGTAGGGTTGTGGAGGTGCAAAAATAGGAATGAGGAGACCATCAGATTCAACTTTTAGGGTCCCTAGAAGCATTTGGAAGCATGCCAAAGGGGACTGCTCAGTTAGAGGGATTTAAATCTGCATGGCTTCTTTTTTTGTAGTTAAGTTAAATATTCCTATCATTTAGGGAGCATCTACCCAGTGTAACCATAAAACCACACCCCGTTCAAATACTAACCTGGTCTGACCCTCTTAGCTTTTTAAGATTGGCTAAAGTGGATTAAGTGTTGCCACCTGGTTAGTCTTACTTTTGGATAAATGTGTTCATAAAGTGCAGTCAAAAGACATGATGATTTGTGTGTGTGTGTGTTTACATTCTTTCATCTATGGCAAGTCATGTCCTCCTGCTTAATGTTCCCACATAATCTCATGAGACAGAACAAACTATATGTAAGTAAAATAGCTGCGGAAACTGAGTCGTAGGGAAGAACTGGGACCAAGAGACACACCTATGAGAATGACTGGAGCACGGTAATAAAATATTCTTTATAATGAAAAGACCCCAGGTTCAGCCTTTGATTTCTTTAAATCTTCTGTTTGAAGAACTATAAAATCCCTGGCCATCAATGCTGACTATACTCAGCTTCAGGATCAATGGGCCATTCAACATAAGGCAATTTCTTAATCTCCAAATTCTTAGGATCATGACCAGCCTATACTGATGGCAAAACACAGAAATTTCAGGATAGGTGCATCCCATAGTGTTTGATATCCCTTTATTTCTCAAACATTTTTCAGTGTTGCTATATTGGTCGGTAGCTTTCCTATCTCTGCACTTCTATGCATTTTTGATAAGAATTTATTTTCCTAATCTCTGCAACCATTGCAGCCGTGGTTCTCGGGCCAGGCTGGGCCAGGCTCGAGGGGAAGAGACAACTTTTTGCAAATTGACATATCTTCTGAAACAGTATAGGATAAAAATTCTTAGTCATCTAGGTTGAGCTGTCTGGAAATTGAGTCACGGCAAATGGGCTTCTTTACTTTTTGGTTTGAAATGTTTTGCTACTTGTTCAAGTAGTAGCTTCTTTTTCAACCTTGGCGATGTTAAGAGTCTGAGGGTTGAAGTCCACACATTTTAACATTGTCAAGTTTGAACAACACTGTATAGGAAATGCTAAAAAAGACTGTAGTGGGGATCATGGAAACTAAATGCCTCACATTGTCCTTCCACTTGCAGAAATCTGTCGATGAAGGGTAGGAGTTGGATTGTCCAACTTAATGAGCCTATCCAGATTAGGTGAGAAATGAAACCTCCCTGGAAAACATACATGAGGTCCTCCTAACCCAGGGGTAGGCAACCTTGGCTCTTTTATGACTCGTGGACTTCAACTCCCAGAATTCCTGAGCCAGCATGGCTGGCTCAGGAGTTCTGGGAGTTGAAGTCCCGAGTCATAAAAGAGCCAAGGTTGCCTACCCCTGTCCTAACCCAATTTGTTAAGATTGAAGAAGCTACTTGGATAAACAGCGAATCATTTGAAGCCAACAAGAAAAGAAGTCCAGTTGCTATGACTCAGTTTCCAGATATTCGATGTAGTATGCATTCACTTGAAATAAGTCTAGTGTCAGGCTGCAAGCTTTTTTATATGGCTGTAAATGTTTGAAGTCAGAACTTTCTCTAGCAGATGTTTTTCCTTTTGTTTTGGAGCTTAGTGTTCTCACTGTGCCCTAGAAGCTAGAACACTACCTTCTGGAGGCTGCATATAATATCTTAGACACTCCCACATATTCTTGCCTTTGCTTGTTGTTCTCAGAGTGATTCTCATAACTGTAAGGAAAACCTTGGTCTATAATTGCTGTTTGTAATGATCATTGCCCTGACCCTTGGCTAACATCCTGAAATCCCTAATGTTTCCCCCCTTTTTGATAGTTGATTGACTAATAGGGTGAAGTCAATACTGTCAAAATAGCACACACAGAAATTATGTATGTAGTTACTGTAGATATCTATGGAGATTCTCAGTCATCCAGATAATGGCTGTCCCAAAGGTGTTTTTCCAAAAGATAACTGGACTTTGTTTTTTTCTTGAAGATGTTTCACTTCTCATCCAAGAAGCTTCTTCAGTTCTGACTGAATGGTGGGGAATGGAAGGATTTATATTCTTTGCAAACTTTACCAAATCTAGTCTGAATATCTGGATGACTGTGCGACGAATCATAATATATATGTACAGTTTGAAAGTAGAGAAGTTTGAAAGTGCAAGCTTGCCTATTGTCTCATTAAATGCTTAAGTTGCTTAATACAAATTGATTTTCTGCTTATAAAATAATTGCTGCATTTATTGGTGAAAATGGATGGCTGGATTCACACCTTACCCAAAGTCAGAACATGGTTTGTTTATGGTGTACTGTGAGATATGAATCTAGCCACTGTGGTTTATAAATTATTGTCGAATAGAGCTATCCGCAGAGTTTAAAACAGTATTTATAAATTAAATGATATCTGAACCTATCTAGTATTTCTGCACAACAAAATGAAACTTCACCTAGACTAGAAGTAGCTCACACTGTATCCAGCAATGTTTGTCAAACCCTATCCAAGTTTTTCAAAGCATTTAATATATGCTTGCTAAACATTCCTTTATGTGAATGTAAAACCAATCCAGTTTCCTGACCCTTGGGATAACTGGGGGAATGCTATTAAAGAGGTGATTTCCCTCCCCCCTCTGAATCTGGAGGATATTTATAACCATTGTCTTCCATAATTATTGACAGACTTATCCTCCATGAATTTGTCCCAGCAACTGTCCATGCACACCAAGTAGCCAGAGATTAACTGGGACTCCCAGATGCATGTGCTCATGAATCTAACATTCACATTACATCCTTGTTTATGTAGCCATCCATTTATAACTAAAAAGATGATTGCATAAATAATGGAGAAGCTTAGAACTGTTTCCTGTTACAATTTAGATATTTATTGGCTACCATCCAGTGCTTTTGTTTTAATTAAATTTCCTGAGGCCTCTTTTGGTTGACCAATACAAATACTATTTTGCCTTTCAAACAAAGTAGAAATCTGATAGTGTTACTTGAAACAGCTGCCTGTGGAAAAATAATCTGTACCATTTTACTCTTTACCTATTTTTAAAAATGTTTTATTAAGTCACACAATTTTTATAAATGTGTGTTTAATTCTCGGTTTCTTGCCTTGCCTAGTAAATTTAGAAATACCTTTTTGACATTGTACATCAGTCATCAATATAGGTATGGCCTCAAATAAAAATAACATTCTAGGTAAAACATTCATCTTAATCACATACAACAATGACAATAATGACAGATGCCATTTTTCCCAGCTCAACATAGTTTTAATTTTGTTACATAACTTAACATAATTATTTTGAAACAACATACAATTCACATTAGTCAAAATAATAGCCAGATATTTAATCTTTTTTTAATATTAGAATTTTTTTCATCACGTCTTCTCGATCTTCTATGTTCATATTTTTCTTTGTTTTTGTTTATTGATCTTAAAACCTTACAATGGGTCAGATTTTTTTAAATCACAAACTCAATCCCTTTCAAGAGATCTTGTAAAATCAAGACCAAGTCATTTACAAAAGCTCTCAATTTATAGGTCTCTTTTAAATTTTTTAATTCCATTATATTTTTATCTTGTCTAATGTCTGTACTCCACACACTGAGAACCAGAATAAAGAATAAAGGAGACAGAGGACAATCTTGTCCCCTTGTGGACATCACATGGTTTAGTTAGGTCACCATTAATCATAATTCGGGCTTCTGAGATGTAACTTAATTCTGCCAATAAAATTTTCATCAAAATCCATATCTTCCAAAACTTTAAACAAGAAAAGCCAATTCAAATTATTAAAGGCTTTCTCTTTGTCTAAGAAAATTAATGTGGCTTGTATGCTTTTTAGATATTCTTTGTATTTATCCAATTCAATCCTTGTATTATCGTTTATTGTCTTTTAGGTAAAAGTTCACATTGATCTTCAAGAATAAACTCTTGTAAACCCTTTTTTTAATCTGTCAGTCAAAATTAAACACTTTATAATCATTGTTCAATAAATAAATTGGTCTATAATACTTAGTAAAAGTAAAGTGTTGCCCTTCTTTTGGTAATAAAACAAAATTGTCCTCTTTCCAGGATCTCTTTGAGAAATAGGGGGCTATTGTATTTGGAAGAACATGTTTTAAAATTTGGTTGGCATAATAGTAAAATATAGTCATTTGTTTGGTTCAGCAAACAAATGGATATATTATACAGCTGGATCTATGGAAGAATAAGGGAAAGAAAGGGTTGACATTCACACTAAATTGTAATCTTAAAGAGAACTTCTATAAAATGATGTATTGCTGGTATTTGACACTGGAGAAATTGTCAAAAACGTATAATGAAATTTCAAACTTTGTTGGAAATGTAATCAAACTAAGGATTCATTTTTTAAAATCTTTGATAGGTGTGCAAGAAATCCAGAAAATATTGGGGAGAGATATGTATTTTAATGAAGATTTTGAAGGTAAATGTACAATGAAAACCAGAGGTTTTTCTTTTGGACTTAGTGGAGAAGCAGATTGAAAGATCTTATGGAACTTTGAGTGGATAATAGCAGCAAGACTTCCACAGGTACAAAGGGGGAAGGGTTTACAAATACCTACACTGGAGGAATGGATGGAATTGATGAAGATGGTGGAATTGACAGCTTTGGTTAAAGAAAGTCTTTGACCAATTTCATTTTTACTTGGAAGCCACTTCTGAACTTTTTATGAGAAAAATAGAAATGAAAAATTTAAGATTTGATGATAATGTGGGATTATAAAAGTAATGCAGACTATTGTTAATTTTAGAGTAAAAGTTGGATGCATTTTTTATTTATATCTGTGCATAAGAAAGTTGGAAGCCGTTCTTTTTCTTGTTTTGCACTTTTATCTTGATTTCTGCCTGACTTTTTTCTTCTTTTAATAAACTCATTTTTTTAAAAAAAAAGTGTGATCTTTTAGAAATAATCAACACCGAAAATTAACTCCAAATCATTGAATATTTGCTTCAGTTATAAAGAAATGACAAGATGGCTAATATAGGCATTAGCCATTATTGCAACTATTCTGTTTCTTTTCTCTATTCTGTAAATTGGGTTTCTGTAATACAAAAACAGCAGCTAAAGGTAAATACCAGATGGATTATATCAAATACAGCCATATAAAAGTCCTATGATAGTTCAGAAATTATAGTGAGAAAGATTCCACTAGAAAATGCACTTCACTATAGAAAATAGCTGACACTTTTATATATATTAAATTACCAGAACAAAACAAAAAATAATTAGCTTTATTATTTGGTTGTGTTGTGCTTTCATTTTGTTTTACTTTAAATCCGTGTATCTTTGCATTTCTGAGTATATTAGTCTCATTAGTTAATAAATACTTTACTGTATTCTTTGAAATTAGCTATATGCTAATTTTTTCATGTAGCCGATTAAATTGGGTAGCTATATAAGTTTGATGCCGCAATGTAATTATTAACTTTTAAGGCTTGTTTTTCTTTGTTGCTACAATAAACTGAAGAAACTATTCCTTTAATGCAACTTAAAATAATTTTAGATAATATCTAACTGCCTTCTCTATATAATTGGTTGCCACTCTTAGAATTATCCAAATAGGAGTTATATAGATGTATATGTAAATGAAGTTATGTTTTGGCATGCAAAGATTATCATTAGGCATTTGCTACCTTGACTGATGCATTTAGGCTTGTTACACAATATCCAAAATAGATTATGAACTTGGGACTGATAAACTGGGTCATGCATAAGGATGGCTTGCATTCTTGATGTCCTATCTGAAGTGGCCCTTTGCTATTGTTTGATTTTCTGACTTAAAGCAATTTCAGTTTCCAGGCCATCCTTCTAAAAGTGGTTAACCATATAGAGTACCCTTTAGAATGGTTACACTTTTATTGCAGAAGAGTTTATCAAGGTTATATCCTTCTGTCTGCTGTCTAATAGTGCAGAATCCATGGAAGATATCAAGCAATAACTGAAGAAGAAGATTCAGTAGCTTTCCTCCTGACCCACAGAATTTTAAGACTTTTTTGGTGTTTAACAACCAACTTTCAACTTGACCTTCATGCAAAATTTTTCAAAATTCAAGCCTTGTCA